>NW_021939063.1:3123136-3132445 GCF_001715985.3 Manacus vitellinus | reverse complement strand
GCATCGGGGACTGAAACACAACTACCTGGGAGATAAAAGCCTGCAGATGGTTTAGTGAAGAAAGGGAGGAAGAGTCCAATCAACAGCAAACTGAAAATTGACATGTGAATTTTAAATAGACAGAATGCAATTACCCAAATTGGAACTTGGCTTGGGCTCCAAGCAACTGAGGGTTTTATATCTGTATTTTGGACGTTTTATGGGCTTACATGGCCATGCCATGTGAGTATCAGGGACAAAATAATAGCTGAGCAAAGAGAGCTGCTCAGGCTGTGCTGGAGTGCACAGGGATAAAATCTCCCCAGTTTAAAGCTCTGCTGCCACAGCAGAGAGACAGAAGCATTCAACGCGCTTTTTGCTGATTAAAAAACCAGGAATAAACCCAAACCAAACAACCCCAACACAACAAGTGAATGCTTTGACAGTACACGTTCAAGGCTAAGGCTGTCCTGCACCACTTGGTGGGGAATGGTCACTTTTGACACAAAAGACACTGAATCAGTGATTTAACTTCTATAAATAAAAGTAAAAAAAAATTACTTAGAAGTCTCCTTGTAAAAATAGAAACACACTGATGTTCAAACACATCTTTTTGTTTAACCTCAAACAAGTCTATAATGCAAGACAGCACAATTAAAGAGTTGCATTTCATCTTTATACCAGCATTTCTCCCCCTTCCAGTGCCTTCACAGCACCCCTGCCAGTCTGGCATCCTGTGACTGAGGCATTTGAAGGTAGGAACAGCAATGTGGTGCTGTCAGATTTTGGCACTGATGCAGTGATTTAGATGTCTGCATGGAAGGAGTTTAGTTCGGAAGTGACACAATTCCCAAGCTTATCCAATAGAGCTGTCTGAATTATTAGCTCCTGTTTTCTGCCTTTCTTTAGAGAAAAATGCACATAAGAAAGAAGTTATGTCTGTTATGCTCTGCCTGACTGCCTTCAGCAGGGTTGTTGCCTCACCTGCCTGAAATTTTAAGCCACCAAGTATAGAACTGAGTTTTCATTACACAGCAAGCTCTTAAAATTAATCTTAAAATATATTTCATAAAATCAATCCTGATTTAAAGTAATCCTGCAGAGATATCCAGTTCTCACTGCCTCAGATGGCAATTCCAGTTCTGACCCAAGCTCAGCACTGTCCAGTTTCTCTTCTGCCTTCCTTCTTTTGCAGGTTTTCCCTCCCTTCCCACCAGTTTTTCCTTTATTCCTTGATGGGGTTTAAGTATAGAAGGACTGGGCAGGTCAAAATCTGTCACTGAAGAGATCACCCAATTCAGATGTGAATACTTAGGGGTTTTCTTCTAGCCTCTTGTAGGAATTTAACCCGTAATCATGTACTCAAGGCCCATTGCCCTCCTGTAATTCCAATCAAAATGCTTTGATTCTACAATAGACCTTCCAAAGAAGCATAAGCTAAAACAAGTAAACACCCACTGTGGTGTATATTTATACATATATAAATATATATATATACACACACTCATCTCAGGACATAAGCTGCAAAAGAAATATGGGTTGGAATTCAGAAGTGACATTTCCTACTTCATTCCATGGCACGAGCTGAGGTGATGCACAAGCTGTGCTTGACTTTGAGGTTGGAACGTGGAAGCTGTTCCTGGGAAACCACTCATAGTTACTAAGCAACTCTGGGGGCCAGGGTTAGTCGGAATTCCAGCAGATTTCCTGCCTGCAGCAGCATCTCTGCAACCCTGTAAGACCAGCTTAGGGAAGGGAGCCCTGGAGGGTTCTGCTAAATATTAAAAAAAAAGGGATGTGTGGATGTGTAGAGCACTGCACAACCCAGCTCACAAATCAGGGTTTTGTCGTGTTTATATGTCATTTGTAAATTCTGTGAAGAGCTCAAAGCGAGCTAAATCTCATAAATCTTGAAAGAAGCCAGGACTGCTTATAACTCATAGATCAGGAGAGGCATTGAGTGGTGCCACTGAGCTTTGAGAGGCTGGGAGAAAAAAAAAGGAGAAGCAGCCTGGAGCCTGACACCAGGAATGGGCTGATGGAAGAGGATGACAGATGGTTCTGCACGAGCAGAGGGTGTTCAGAGACTGTCAGCAGGTGCCCTGGGCAGAGGGGATGGGCAAGGGCAGAGGCACAGGGCAGGTGACAAGGCAGAGACATTCAGGTCACACCAACCCTGGCACAGGGGCTGCAGGAAGGTGCCACACACCAGGCTCAGTAAGATCAGACAAGTGTTACAGGCATATTAGTGCCAGCTCAGGGGGGTCCCTGGTGCATTTTTGCTTTGTATAACATTACTCTTCCCTACAAATTCAGGGTTTTAAGCAAAGGTGTTACATTACCATTGCCTTCTCCTTAGCAATGCCATTATTTCTTTGTTTTTCTGTGACATTTACAAGATTAGTTGATGAATCTGTAAATCAAAGGTAAGAAGGGGTAAGAAACCTGCCACCTTGTGATCCCTGGATTCCCAAGAACACTCAGGATAATAATAACTATAAATCACAGAATGGTTTTTGTTGGAAGGGACCTTTAAAGGTCATCTGGGCCAACCCCCCTGGAATGGGCAGGGACATCTTCAGCCAGGTGAGGTTGCTCACAGCCCCACCCAACCTGGCCTTGGGTGTTCTGAGGGCTGGGGCATCCACAGAACAAACTACCAGTTTTGGAGACATCTTTTTTTTGACAAGTGGAAGACCTGTGGTGGAAGAGTGTGAGACTGGGTGTCCCACAAGGTAACCTAATACTAATTCTGTGCCAAAACAGAAATACTAAAAATCCTCTGGACACCTCAGATGGAACAGGAATGGGGAAAAAAAAGAAGTCTCACCACTGATATATATATATGTATATATATATACACACACACTACATGCAAGTCATCATTATCAGAAATGATAACAAAAGCAGACTCTGCTTCCTGGAGATCATAAGTGCTTTGGGAAGTTTCAGGCTGCACAAGGATACTCCCAATATCCTGTAGCTGCAGGCAGCTACTGGATGATGCTACAGCAGTGGGAAAAAGTGGGAGAGACAGACTTAAATAAATAAAATGTGCTAATTTTTGATAGTATTGCACTGAAATAAGGGTTATTAGTACATCAGTGCACCCTGGAGAAGTCCAACACCAGCTATTTCTGGATCAGAAAATCAAAAGTATCTACTTAAATGTAAGGTATGATTTATCCCACAGTATTTCAGCATACAAGCAGAGGTGTGGGTCAAAGCAAGAAGAAAACAATTGTTATGACAGTCCTTCTAGAGAAACTGTAAACTCTTGCTTCTTTCTAAATTAATTTTGTAATAAGAGATATTTGAACTCTCAGAAGGTTCCTTTCAAAATAACCAAAGTATAACAGGAATTCACTACACTAATTAATACTTCACTAGCAGGAAGGAGATTCACCACTACATTCTTCTGTATTGATACTTAAAGGTGCAGATTTGTTTGCACACAATGATAAAAGTTCCTTAGCAAGGATTCAGATTTATAAGGCACTGGTGTCAAACCCCTGCAAGTCCCAGGACTTGCCAACCATGAGTTGAACACAAAACAAAACCGGGGGAAAAAAAGCTGAGTTGAACATCTGTTGGCTGTGGAAATTCAAAATTTATATGAAAACAGAGGCAGTGATCCCTCTTTAAAGTATCACAAATCTAAACCTCAGCCTGGTGGGTGTCACAGCACACCATCTGTTAAATTAATACAGTTTAATTAATCAAAGTTAAATGTTCTTACATGTTTTCACTTCTGTATCTGAAGAAGCATTAATTCTGCAGAATGGTGGATATCCTGCAACTGGATCTGGGAAGGATGCAGGATGATTAATGTGTTTACAGGGAAAATGCAGCCAATGGAAATGTTGAGTTTTAAGATATATGGGGAAATTTGAAAAAAATAACAAATATGCTGCAGCAAATATTTAATGTACCATGTAAAGTAATGGATAAGAAGAAGTCTGGGTATGGCAGCTGCCGTCCAAGTGACCATCATGTGGAGAATATCCACACATCCATATTCCTTTCCCCTGGGAAAGATTTTTCCATGTGGAGAACATGTGTCTCCATAGTATGGTCACCTAACGTTACCCATAAATGTCTTTGGCTCCTAGGGAAGGTCTCCTGGTTTGGATAAAGAGAAGAATTCCTGAAATTCTTCTTACTAAAAAAGGAGAATTCCTAAAAAATTCCTTTGAAATAAGGGTAGGTGCCTCAGTCCTGCCCTCCAAGTGTTGCCACTCATTTCTGAGACAAAAACCTCACACACTTTCTGCTGCTCTGCCACCTGTCGTGGCTCTTGTGCCAGTGTGGTGACTTTTTTCATAAGCCTACATGACACATAAAAACTGGTAAGACAACAGAATTTATGAGTACCACAGAAGCAGAGACTAAATTTTTATTTTTTTTTTTTTTAATTTAAGATCAGCTAATGCAGCTTAAGCTACTTTTTAGGGCATGATTAACTCTCCTCCCCAGTGGCACCTTCCAGGTGACACAAGGGACAGAAACTGCACAACTCCTTTTGCTTTCCATGACCACTCTTTCCTGCCTCCCCATGACAGCAAAGTAGGGCTCATCTTTCCCTTACTGGAGAGCTGGGAAAAAAAAATCTGATTCTAAACAACTGATTTTTGCTTTGCTTTTTCTCTCTTTGCATCTTGTGTTCATAAGATCAGAGTTCATTGTCACCATAGAGCGAGTTCAGTGTGATCCAAAAGAGAGATTTAAATAGACAGCACTAGAAATATCAAGAAATCCTAATTAAAATTCTCCTCAGCTCAGCAGAAGTCCTCCACCTGTGCTTCTGGAAGCCCTCTGTGCACTATCATTGCTCAGTACCTTTTACTGTGGTCAAGGGGGGCATGAAGGGTACACAAAATGAAAGGGAAAGGCAAAATAGTATAAAAAAAAAAATTGAATGAAGGCTACAGAACATCCCCCAGCTCCCAGTGGGAGGGTGAAGAAGTCAGACAGGCGTGAGCTCCCCTCTCCCTGCTGGAGGCAGCTCACAGCTGCACAGATGTTTCTTTGTCCTGGTGCCCCCACGGCCCTCCCCAGCACACTCCCATCAGCGTGTGCCAGGCTGAGCCTGCACTTACACCAATTACATTAGCAGAGATTTAATCTGGTTGCAAATTGTCCCTGGGATCAATGGAGCACACAGTGCAGTCAGTTGTTGAAGCGAGGCCAACACTACAGAAAATCCAAGGCCCAGAGCTGCTGCAGCCAAACTCAGGCTCTGAAGTGCCTCTGCATTTTGCCAGTTTGTGCAGGTGCATCTCTGGCCACTTCTTCAAAGGCAGAACAGGTAAATCAGGGTCTTTAACTCAGTCCCTTGTCCCTCCTCAGTGACTTACACACCAAGAGCCCATTTATCTGCCCCAGGACTCACTCACCTTAAAAACAGACATCTTCAGCCTTTGGTTCAGCTCTTAATCTCATTTTCACCTTATCATTTCTCAGTTCTTCTTAATCTTAGGACATTTGGGCAATCCTGCTGCCTGCAGTCTTGACTCACAGTGTGTTGAACCAAGACACCACTCCAGGAGGGTGAGGATTTAGAGTTGTGAGCAGGATGAGGAAGGTGGGGCAGCAGTACTATCAATAAGAAAGCAAAGTTGGTGATACTGTCGTTGAAGAAGATGGGGTTGGAGCAGCATCTCACTAGAATACTGTCAAATAAATGAAATAAAAATATCAAAACCAACAGAAAACCCTCCAAAGGTGTTCTTTTGCCCAGATATAAAGCAGTGGCCAGGTGGAAGTGCCTATCAGGCTGATGGTCACACCACTCCCTCTTCATCTCACTTAAGTACAACTACCTTCCCCATAACAAGAGGAACACCTGGCTTTTATTGCTGTTTTGGTCCTGATCATCAAGAGTAGGACCAGAGTAGGGAGCTCTGGAGACACACAGGTGATGGTGATTGGAACAATCTTCTCAGAGATGAGATTGGGTTTAATTCTTTTTTCCAGAGAGGAAAAGAAATTGAAAATTTGTCTCTCTCTTTTACTACATAAGCAGCTAATGAATTATTGCTTAAGTAGAGACATGGGAGAGGAAAGAAGAGTGTTACTCTTTCTGGAGCAGGACTGTGAACACCATCCCTCCAAAGCTTGCCATGCAGCTGAATTCTTCACTTTGGTGAGAAAGAGTGAAGGAAAAAAAGAAAAATCACTTTCCCTTGATTTTTTATCTCTGCTTTGTGCTTTAGTTTACCTGATAAAGCAATTTAGGTAACAAAGTCAAGCAGAAAACAAGTATTCCCTTAACTTTCCTCTGGGGAATGGGGAGAAGCCTTTCCTCCGGGGAATGGGGAGGCAAGTCAGCCAAGGGGAGTTCGTTCATTCCCCGGCTGAGTCTCAGCTCAGCTGCTTTAGCCACAGAGTTATCAAAAACACAGCGTTTGGGTTAGTGGTTCGTTCCCAAATGCTTCGGTGATTTATGACCCTGAGACTGAAAAAAAAAACCAAAAAGGATTGTTTTGTGTTCTTGCTAAAACTCTGTCCTTGGGAGTCAGGGGGAAGAATAGGTCACTGCTGAGGATACAGATCTGGGACCAGGAAGATTTTGTTTCTGCCCCTGCTCTGTCCTAAACTTCCCATATGACTTCAGAAAACAGCTTTCCCTTGCATGTCCAGTGTTATCCAGGTAACTAGTCTGGATTCAGAAGCTAACTAGTCTCTGCAAGAGGTAGAAAAGCAATTCTCTCCTTTGCTGGGCTATGGTGGGAAAGAACATACGGGATTTTGACTAGCTCAGCTATCAGAATAACAGATAATATCAGATCAATATCTAGAGCAGATTCAAGCTATCTGCTGATGGATGGCAGGAAGGGATTTACCCACAGAGTTCAGCAAAAGCTTAATGAAGCTTTTGCACAGCAGGAACTAACAGCCATTATCACCTCACTGCCTTACACATTCATCAGAGCATTCCTGAGGTGTGGGGAGGAAGAGGAAAAAACAGATTTTTTTTTTTTTCTGTTTCAAGCTGCTATCCTGATTAAATAACTAATTTGGTGGTAATTAAATCTCTGAGATGGTGCACACAGCGTTCCCAACTGCTTGTCACAGTGTGCTCCATCACGTTGCTGAAGGACCAGAGCAGGTCTCCAGAAGCAGACTGTGGTCCCTGGGAATTACAGGATGTCCTGGAGCTTCCCTCTCAAGAACCAACTGCTTTTTTACCAGTAGGCTGAGCTAGAAAGCTCTAGAAGTCACTGATAGCTGAACTGCCAAGAGAACAAGGCAATTTTACCCCGCTAAGGGCCAAAATACCAACACCATTTCTCAGGGAATTGTTGAATGGACACTGCTGAAGGTTATGTTCAGATGATATCATGGAAATATCTCTGTGCATCAATTTAAGCCTTGGTCTACAAGGCCTGTAAGGCCAGTTGGATTTGGAAACCAATTCTGCTATTTTTTTGCCAGCTTTTTTAATGCCTTTCTTGATTCTGTCTCATGGCTTTGGGTAATTTTCTCCCTGGTGCCTCCTCCTCCTCCTCATGTCTCATTTTCTCTGACTAGAGATATCCAATAAGCAGTGCTGAAAGATGCTGAAATCCATGGGCTCTCACAGTGGAGGGGGATTGATGCCAACTCTGCAGATTCAGGATATATGTGTATAAATAATCAGAATTAGATGTGTGTGAGTGATATGGGTCCCACGAGCAATGTATATGGACACACACACATATGTGAATACACACATCCTTTCAAGAGAAAGTTTCCTTCACTTTGCTAATGGGTACAGTATCTGGTTCCTCATAAATTTCCCCTGAACTGTGTTTTTATAAGAACCTCAGCAAGTTGTCAAACCTAATAGTTTTTATCAGCAAAATAAATTCGTAACTGTGATTTCCTTTCAAACCCTGAATGAATCTCTTTCTGGGTAGTGTTTATTTCAGATTTCTCTCTCAGTGACTATCACTTAATTTTGGAATAGTTTATTGCTGCTGTGCACTGACTTTGGAGATTATTTTATAGACTCTTTAAAAGAATACAGACATAAGGTTTTCCTCTTCAGATCTTCACTACTTCTCAACTCCTTCCTGGAATTCCCATATAGATAGATAACAATCCTGTCCTAGGTGTATATAACAAAACTATTGATGTAATAGAAATAATTAAAATTACAGTTGAGATAATTATTCCCATTCTTAGCAATTTGTGAATGACACAAACCCCGAGGGGTATGTTGGTACTCAAAGTCCTAATTTTTTAAGAGGTGGTGACATCAGGCGCCATCTGCCCCCAGCCAACCTTGGAAAAAAGCACCATAAACTCAATCCCTGGTGCCAGAGGAGGTTTAGGTTGGATATTAGGAAAAATTTCTTCACTGGAAGGTTGTCCAGCTCTGGCACAGCTGCCCAGGGCAGTGGTGGATTCCCCATCCCTGGAGGGATTTAACAGATGTGTGGATGTGGCACTTGAGGACGTGGGTCAGTGGTGGGGGAACAGTTGGACTTAATGATCTTAGAGGGTTTTTCCAGCTTAAAAGATTCCATGATTTCATGGTCTGTGTGCCTCAGCCAGACCCTATGGGATGTAAATCCCAGGCACCTGTTCCATTACCTTCCTTGTGCCCACCACAGCAGCAGAACAGCTCCTCTTCTAAACCACTTTTGGGGCACTTATGGGTAAATTTTTGTGTGGGTTTGGATCTCTGTGAATTCCACTGGAATCAACAGACTGAATGCTTAACATGTTAATGGTTTTAGCTGATATAAATCCTCTTGTGTCCCTCAAATGAGGGAAAAGGGAAGCATCCAGGCAAGCTTTGTAGGCTTTGGAGCTGCTCTGAGTCTTAGCTACAGTTCCCTCAGTCACACACTCCTTGATTACAAAGTCACCATTAAAATTACATTATAGGGTGTGAACAGGGTCAACAATCCTAGTAAACAAGAGGTAAAAGCAGCCATTAAAAGACATTTGCTGGTGGCTAATCTTTGGAGTCTTTGAGGAGGCCAGGTAGGTCACTGTATGTGAAATAGTGACATCAAGAAATACAATGAATTATTAATTGTCATAATTTATTATTTATTTCCTCGGTGCTACAGTTTACCTTGAGCTTTATAGGCAAACAAAAGGATGGGAGCCCTCAAACCAAATTTACATTCTGACATTTTAGGTTTGTATTGTTTATAGCTGGTGTTGTATCATAAATTTAGGGTGGCATTCAAAGGACACTCAAATCAATGGCAAATCTCTCTCCTAATTAAGATAGTAGCCAATTAAGGTTCTCTAATCAGCTTTATTCCTGCTATCCCAGCACATGACTATGTCTACAAACCAGATTAACCTCCTGGCTTCCAAACTGTCTTA
>NW_021939063.1:3104767-3121754 GCF_001715985.3 Manacus vitellinus | reverse complement strand
TGCTGGTGGTGGAGCACACAGCGGGCATTTACAAGCGGGGAGAAATGAATAGCCTGTCTACTCCTGACAAATTATCCTTGGAGAGGAAAATAACTCCATAAGAAATATAGTTGGTGTTAAACTTAATAAAAACAGGCCCTGATGGACTCCCCTTGGAATTGTGGCAGCCCTTTCCCCTGCACTCTATCCCTGCTCCTGTCAGAGAGCCTCCATGAACTTATAATACATATGAAAAAGATGTTCCTCTCATCCATTAAGACATAATTACTTTTCCCTTCCCCCCAGAAAAAACCTGAGACACACTTGCAGGTAAGGCCTTATCTGCTGGTGTAACTGCTGGATGAAGAACTTACAATTCCAGCTAAAGTATGAGCAGCTTAAACTCCCCACTTTTTTTTTTTTTTTCCCAGAGACTCAGCAAGATGTGTTAAGAAGAATTTGCTGCCCTGCTGGGAAATCCTTAGAATTTGCTTACCACAAGGAAAAAAACCCATGCATTCCATCCAGCTCCATCCAAAAGCGTTTGAAAGGGTCACACAGAGCTGCTGCATACATTAAACTTTGGGAAAATGTGCATATGTGGGATCCACTGAGCGTTAACCTCTGTCGTCAAGAAGACGCATCACCCTTCGCCCGTTTTGGTGAAGGCACTTGTCAAGGTTTTCACTATTTTTGTGAGCAGCTGGCATGTGCTGGGGCTGTGAGAGCCATTCCCCGTCCTCAGGAGATGAATTACCTTTCCAGAGAGACATGGGGAAGGATGGAAAAATGAAAGTTCCTGCCATGCACACAGAGGAGGGGGTGGCAGTGAGGGATGGAACCAAAACGGCCTGGGTTTGAAAGCCACCGACTGTGCCCACTGGAAAGTCCATCAGGAAGGAGCCAGGTCTTTCTGCTGGTCTCTGGTCAACTGGAGTGTGATTCTGACTTAGACTTAACTCCAGTTTGTGATTTGGGGGTTCTGTGGTCAATTTGTCACTCTGCAGTTGTGGTTTGGGGTCCTCTCCATCTCAGGAGGGTGCAAGGTCCTGTTTCTGTGTGGTCAAGGCACAGCAGAGCCTGTCTGCCCTAAGCACTGACTTATTTTGTGGTTATAGCCACCATCATCCATAGATTATATTAAACCCTGCTAAAACTGTAAATTTAACAGCATGAGTGTAGTGGTAGAAGCCTCCTTTGCATGGTTTATGGAGGGCAGGAAGGATTTATTTCTTCCACCCAGAAAATTTCTTCACTAATACTCAGAGATTTACAATCCCCCATATCAGGAGAAAGTCTATTCCCAGCTTTATTTGAATATTTGTTGATAGATCAACAGATCTTTCTGCTATGAAATCCTCTCCTTGCTGCTTCCTTGCTTGTTTAAAGCATGGAATATGTGGGCTCAAAAGTACCTAATTCCTATGGCTGCTCTCTTTGGAAGGTAAATGGAAAAAAAAAAGGAAAAGAAAAAAAAAAGTCTGATTTAGTTTCTGCACAGGGCATATTCCAGATGTTGAATATTGCATTATGTCCACAGCAAGGATTCCAGGCTTAAGTTGTCTGATATTAACAGACAAATGGCATGTTATGGAATTGATTTTCCATCAGCCTTTTCAGGGATATCACTCCTCCTTTGTTCTTCTAATAGATAACATCACCTCCTATAACCTCTCCTCTCTGCTTCTATGACTGGCACGTGTGTTCCTCCCCTTCACCTTTTCCATGTGCTATGACTTGATAGGAAACTAGTTTTTCAAATGGGTAATATCTTAATGATAAAGAAACAAGTGTGATCCAGATATGAGCATTTTTCACAAAAAAGCTGAGCTGAGACTGATGTGTCCATGATACAGAGCAAATAGTGGGGGCAGAACTGCAGCTACCAGCCTTAGGCTTGATATAAAATTACAGCTTAGTTTTAAGAATCTGATCTAAGAGTGTTCCTCAATCCAGGGGTTTGAAATTACATCTAAGCCATTAATTCCCATTAGTTTCTCCCAGATGCCTTTGCACTAGTATTAAAATATGCATATTAAATAATAATATAAATTTCAAAGTCCATCCTGGAAGATTTCTTTGGCCTTTGGGTTAAGTCCTAATTGATTTATACCAGTAAAATACTTAATATATATTAAGTCATACAAGGAGAGGACTTTTCTGGGACATTTGAATCCTTGAAAGTAAAGAAGCAGCTAAGAAATGGTGAAAGATTTTGAAATGTCTCATTAATACATATTACAGAAAGAGGAGAAACAAGCCCTAAGTATTTTTCTGGGAGACTTTTGGTTAAATTTTGATTGCCTCTTCAAACATAACATGCACTTCTCCTTGAAGTAAACATACTCCCATATTCATGGGGAAATATTTGATGTTAAAATTAGCAAGTTGCTGAATTGATGTCACCTGGTCCATCTTTAATGTGTTCTCCTCTGTCCAAACTGCAATATCATCCAGGCTATGCAAAGCTGACTGAAGGTTGTGCCAAGTCCAAATGAAGTGTCTATTTATCAATCAGAGGTTTCCTGCTGGAGCCCGAGACGTTAATACTGAATATGCCCAATAGCATTTTTCAAACTCAAACAGTCCTGGCTTATTGCTGAGCAGTTGGAAGCAGAAATCTCAGCTGATAGGGGCATTCTGCCTTAGAAATGCCTTCCCAGCCCTCTGTAATCATGGGTTGTCATAATATACAATTCTCCCCATAAAACTGAGCAGGGAAAGAGGCTGAGAAGTGCAGGTTGTCCACAAAACAGGCATCAGAGTTTAGCTTGATATGGCCCAAACAATACTTATGTGCTATAGAAACTGGAGGTTGTTCATTATATACTTTATTTCCATCTAGGAGAGAAGTATAAACCACTGATACTGTAATGGAAATTGCTCTTTTCTTCACATACGCCTTTATCATCCTAATGCACCTTGAAATTGGACAAGAATTTAAAAGTTATAATCCTGCTTGCTTAAAAAAACCCAAACCAATTCACTCTACTTCCTCTTCCCATCCTGTCCTCTCTCATACAGCTTTTGAGCTCCATGACCAATTTTAACCAATTTTTAGTGCTTGTGAAACCATCTCAAAAATAAGATATTTCTCCAAGTTCCACAAAAATAGAAACATGAAGTTTACATTAGGAACACATACTGCTTTTGTGCTGAAAACAGGGAGGGGGGAAAAGAGACAAAATACCTTCATTAGTCCCATCCCTTTCCTCTTATACAGGAAGGGGATGTTATGAATGCCTCCTTTGTGTGAAAAACTTCTGCTGGAGTTCACTTTAGGAGGCACCAGAGAATCCAACGCTGAGAGACACAAGCATAAGAAAGCAAGCTTCATTAGCTTCATTGCTCATGGAAGGGCTTGTTAATACAGACACTCCATTTTTAAAATGTGTTTCTCTGAGCCCAGAGACTGTCTGGTGGAATTAGAGCTCTGCAGCAGATGGGCCCCTTGCCAGTTCAAAGGAACACAAATTAAGGCTCTGATGTTGGGAGCGTTTATGCTCGTGCTTAATTTTACAAACCGGTGGGAGTCGTCATAGATCTGAGCCTGAACGGATTTGTAAGTGTTTGCAGGCTATGGGGGACCATGGAAATAAAGAGCATTTTGCCATATTGTGTATTTGTACTGTGCAAGCTGAGTACAGCACTTGCAGATGCACATTTGGAGTTAAACAGGGCACAGGACTCTGCAATGAACATTTATAATTCCAGTTTTTCTGATGAGTTGGTGAATTTGGGTTCAGCAAAGTCCATACGAGTTGTGTTGTCTTTAAAAGAAATCATTGTTTCTTTTGGGGAGAAGTTTGTGGATGCCCAGTTAATTATATTCAGCAACAGCAACATTAGACTTATTATAATAGGAGGGGAAAAACTAATACCAAGGGTATGTACCTGCAAGACCTGCCCAAATCCATTTGTTTCTGGTATTTTCCTTCATACTTTTTTCATCTCTCTCAGTCCCATGCTCCATTTAGAAGCACAGCTTTGGAGCATGTGCTCCAGGAAGGGATGTAAGGGAGAACCCAATGTTTTGTACATGAGGAAAAGGATACTCTCCCCATCCTCAGGGAGTGAGTAAAAATGAGCTGCCGATTTAAAAGCAGAAGAAGACAACCAAGGAGTGAGAGACCTGAGGGTGAAGTGGACGAGACAGTGGCAGAGGCACAAGGAGGGCACTGAGTTGTGAATGGATTCAGGACAGGAGCAGCCAAAGCCCAGCTCCCCATGCCCACTTTAGAGCTCCCAGTGGGACTGGCACTGTTTTGAGGCCAGTTCCCTCAGGTGCACAAGGCTGTGCTGGGCTGTGGCTCAGCAGAGGTGTCCCTGTGGGTGTCACACTGCTCTGTGTGTTGATGTAGGTCTGCACCCCGTGACCACACCACGCTCTTCTTCATATTTTAAACCCAAATGCTGGGTCTTGAGCTGGCACAAATCACAATAACCGTGTGCAGCCTGGCAGATTTACACCAGATGGAGATTTGGTACTGCCAGTTCTCTTTGGTTTCAGAGTATGTTACTCCAAAGCCTCAACTCCCTCTTCAGGAGCACCTAAGTGGGTGTCAAAATACCCATTCAAAGATTTAGCACAAGACTGGAGGCTTAATCCAACCTGCTGTAAAAACGTGTGCTGGAAGGGGGACAGACTCATCAGGGATTCAGCATGGATGCACTCAGATCATCCCTCCAATGAATTGGAAACACACTGCGTGTTCCTGCCCATTTAGGACTCCAGGATGTTATAATTTATGTCTAAATATTGCAGCCCACATTTGTCTGTGACACTGAACTACTGCATATTGTTTGGGAATAGAAGGGGACTATTTTTCAAACCCTGAGAAGATGAACAGGTAAGTAAGGCTCCCTGGGAAGATTTTATCACACAAGCTCTTCTTCCAAGCACAATTAATGAAAATGTATGTAATAGTTACAGAAACAATTTGCTTAAAACCCCCAGACTTTTAGCCTTATTCTCCTCTCATTTACATTAATATAGATCAGGAATATCTCCCTCTGAATCCCAAGGTAAATTATCAGCTGATTTCTTTTAACTCAGTGAGGTAAAACTAATGGAGCAAGAATTAGACCCTTTCCATTAACTGCTATATGTTCTTTCACATTTGAAATTAAGATTATACCTTACTGTGAGAGTAATAAAACATTACAGCCATTCTGCTGAGTTATTTCACTGACCTTAGTTTTTACATTAAAATTGATTGCCATCAACAGCAGAATACCCATTTTGGGTAATTTCTGTACATGTCTTGCCTGTGGATGCCAGAAACCTTGCCAGTACCTCTTTAACACTCTCAGAAAATGGATACTGGATGAAAAAACACAAAAACCCCAATACCAGAGAGAGTTTTTTCCTAAGGCTTCTCAGAATCAACTCAGCATATCCAGAAAGAGGAAGAAGAGCAAGCAGGGGAGGAAGAGAAGAAGCTGTAAATCCAGGTGTCATTTTTGCTTGATTAAGAATTCCTTTCAGACCAAAGAACAGAACATTTTGGAGGGGTGGGGGGGGAAAGCCTTGCAAAATTCAATCTTAGAGGGTTGAGGAAAAAGCTACTGACACCCTCCCCATGTACTGGGAATAAAGTGAACAGAAATCTCCCCTGCTATATTTTTCATGGACTGCCATTATTATGTTTATATGCTTGTTTTCCTCCACTGTGTATTTTGGAAAACAACCTCAATCTTTCCAATGGCATCTGCAGCAGGATGCAGAGCTCTCCCTGCACACATTTGGAGCTGTTAGCCTAGTTTGTAGTCTGTAAGATTTTCTGTAAGTTTGAACTATTCATTGTGTTGAAGTACCTGGTTTCTATTAAAGTCTGATTAGATTTTAATGCTGAACTTTCTCGGGCTTCTTAGGAAAATCCCAGCGATCGGGCATAAATAATTTCCCAACCACTTCAAACAGCCACGACTTGTAATTAAACAGAGCCAAATTCAGGTTAGGAATGAACTGTTAAATCCTGATCGAAAATGAAGGTCACCCAAACTTCAGAGAAATTTCAGTGAAAGCTGAGAGTTCCATTAGTTCAGCTGTTGACAGCCTGTCCCCCTGGCCAGGGGCTTCATAGGAGATTTTAAATATGCACATGGTGGTAAAATCCAACATCTGCAGGCACATACACACAGAATGTACAGAGCTTGCAGATATGTGATTAAAACCAGATATTTGGGTCTGAAAATGAGTTATAACTTCACAGTGTGCTCTCTTTGCATGTGATGTTCGTGTCTGGGGACATTGGGAGCAGCAGAGGTCCCAGAAGGAAGCACTGGCTGCTCGACCACGATGTCTCTGAGCAACCTTGATTATTGCAGACCTGCTTCGTCTCCCCCAGGTATTTCCACCGGTTTGTAGAGGCAAAAAGCAAGCTTAAACACTGAATACATGTCAGTGCTGGAGGATGGCACTGACTCTGCCTGCAGGAAGCATGAGGTGATTTCTGTCCTGTGTTTTGGACCTCAAAATAATCTTCCCTAGAACATGAGAGATGATGCAGCAGGAGGAAAAGCAAACCAGAGCCAGCCCAGTGACATGAGTTGCATGTCTAATGCTTCCAACAAGCCTAGGGAAGGAAAAATTCGCTGTGCAAGTTAAAGCAGACAGTAAGTTTTAACTGAGGGGCAGAACCAGACAGACAGCAGATTACTCAGCCTTACTCGTGCAATCCCAACACTATATTCCAACATCTATATCTTTTATATTGCTGGACTGTTCTTTTTGAATTACATCTCTGAAGAATCAGGCACTGCCAGCAACAGGAAAGCAAGGGCTGTCTTTATTGTGGGGTTTTTTTTTGTCCCTAATAAACAACATTATGGTTACCGCATCAAAATCTCACTTTACCTTCTTTTCTCTCCCATCTCTTGTTATTACAACTACTTAGGGGGAGCAGGACAATATTACATTTCCTATCTTACTGGTTATTTTAGGGATCTTACTGCAGCACTGTGGCAGCATTAAATAATATTTATTAATCATAAAAGCAACAAAAATTATTGTAAACTTTGATCCTGCTTCCAGTGAAAGCGTGGTAAAGCTGTCATTGATTTCCAGCCAGCAGGAGCTGGAGAGTTTTCCTTCATCTTCTTTACCAAGTAAAGACAGTGGAATTATCCTTCAGCATTAATGATGAAATGAAAAACTGAGTTCAGCAACAGAACAATCAAGACTTTTCTGGCATTAGAAGACAGAAAAATTTAAAATCATTAAAACCAGCAAAGTATTCTCTCATGCTACTGGCTTGCTATTAATGTTTCTCCTCTGTTTTTTTTTTCTTCTACTCTCCTTCCCAAGAGAAGGCTTCCATAATTTCTCTTCCTTATATCAACCTTTTGTTCTTAACAGACACATTAAGTGGGATAAAACCAGTTCTTAGTCCCTCCTTAACATTTTCAGCAGAGGAATAACCAGTTGCTGATTACTCAAAACACAATGTCTGCTGAACATGTGAATGAGAATAATAACCCCCCTGATTTTTAGATCACTACAATCACTGGTGGATAATGTGGCCTGAACAGCTTTACTCAGTAATTTATCCATCAAGCCCATCCTCTATGGTTGTATCTTAAAGCCAACTGCTTTTGATTCAAGTGTCACAGCCCAGAAAGTCCATTCAATTCCAAGATAAGTTATTTTAATAGCTACAATGTTCATTTCAAATCTGAATGAGCCTCACTCTTCAGCAAAATCTTTTTAATATCTTTTTTTTTTTCCTACTAGATCAAACACTTGTTTACCACCACAATTTCCTCATTCATCACTGAAACAGAGCCTGCCCTCAGACAGGAATGAGGAATAGGAGCCTGTAAGAGAGCACAGGAAGCTCCTGCTGCCTCAGAACCAATATTTATGGTGGAGCTGCGATAATAAGCCCCAGTAGCAAATCTCACTTGGGGTATGGATATTATTTAATGGTTCATTATGTCATTCTTGCAAGCATGTGGAAAGAAAGGCAAAAATAGAAAGGGTCTGTGTTGGCTCATCACCTTTCTCAATCACAGCTCTTTGGGAGCTCTGTGGTTGCTCGGGTGGTGTCTGCAGCCCTTCCCACCTGTATCTGCTGCAGAGCTGCAGTGCCTCCAAAGTCAATCCCTCTTGCCCTTTAACTCCAGCAGTGAACTTCCTTAAGTGGTAAAGGGCTGTCCCAAAGCAGGGGAGGTGATGGAAGGCGCTCCTCTGGTCACACCATCCCAAATTCACCGTGCTACCACGTCCCACCCGCAGAGCTCCGAGGGAAACAGCTCCCACCGAGGGACAGAAATAACAACCCAAACACTGTTTTCCTCATTCATGTTCTTTCTTCAAGTGCCATGAATTTCTCTCCATAACAATTGGCATCTGTCTTACCGTGCAGGTCTCCTGCAAACAGCTGGGAGAAGCCCAACATGAAGCTTTGGGTCAATCCCACGAAGTTTTGCTCACAAATCCACGTCCCAGTGGCTGTAATTCCCTGGTCATAAGGGAAGACTCAATAAGTACTGTGCTGTCTTTCCCAGAGAGAGTCTCCAAACACTTCCCTGCATCAGTCTACCGTCTGTCTCAGGATTTATGGTGGCCTTCAAGACAAAGAAACTATAACTTTTTTGAAAATAAAACCTTATAAAGCCCTGCCAGGCACGGAGGGAGGGCCTGAGGTGGCTGCAGCAGGTGAGCAGGGATCAGTGGTCCCCCCTCATCCCGCTGAGACATCATTTGTGTTCCAAAGCCAAAGAGAAGGGGGGGAAAAAAACAGCTCTGAAGAAAAACAACACCTCTCCAGCAGCACACATAAAAATCATCTGGCCTGAAAATTTCAGGGGCTGCATTTCAATGTGTTTTGGGAAGGAAAGAAAACTACTTTTTTTTTTTTTTCCTTTAGGGTGAGACTGAAATGAAGGTGGAACTGGAAGTCAAAGGCATGCTGCTAATACTGTGCTGAACCAACCTGTGGGTATTTTGAGGACTGTTCCTATGAAGAATTCATAGGGAGTTATTTTCAGGGCAAGGAATTCTGCTGTGTCGTTCCCATTATCAGCTCTGTCTTCTGGTTGCTTGACAGGAAAACTCAGACCCTGGGGAAGGGAATGGAGAAAGAACATTTTCTTCTTTTGACATACAAAATATTGCACTGCACCAATATCTAGTAATGGAAAAGGAACAGAAAAAAACCCCAGATTGTGGTGATATATAGTGAATAAATCAGGATGCTGCTTCCTCTCTTTGCAAACACACCAACTTTGACTGACAGAGAGACACCCGTTTTACTCAAGTGTTTGCCTCAGGCTGCTCTCAACCTTGCTTAAGTAGTACTTAAAAGAAATAATTGGGATTAATTTAGACGCTCATACATGCTTTTTAAAATACAGCAAGAAAAGTGACTGCAGATTTGTACTGGAAGAATTTAAGGCATCAGCACTCAAGATAAAGACGAGAGCTGAATTTTTAAAATAGCACCTTTTTTTTTTTTGTGCCTGGGCTAATTGCAAAAACATTTTATATTTGGAATAATTATCCTACTTTTTTTTTTTTTTTCCTGCTATGCACAAATCTGCAGAAAAAGAAAAGCAGAATAAATGGAGGTTTCAAAGAACGAACCTAAATGCCAGAATACAATTTATAGATATTTTTACGAATGAAACTCAATTCATGGCCAAGAATTCATTTCTTTCTTTCTCTCTTTTCCATGTCACACCCTTTTCCTTTTACACTGCAACTGTGCTTATGTGCTTCACATGCAAACCAGTCTGACTAAGCAAGGAACAAAAAACCAAACCCTGATCAAGGAATACATTCAGTTAAAAGCATTCCAATTTGACAGTCCTGTCTTTCTACGTCCCAAATGTTGTATCTGAAGTGAGCAAGGGTTTGGCTTTAAATTTTGAAGTACAAAATTGTCTTTTAGAAAGGAATTTATGGCAAAGCACTGCCTGGAACTCTGGCTTCACAGTGATGTACCTGATTTAAAAGTCATGTTTTAATAGGCAAGCTATTTACCTATCTCAATAGGAACTCTGTCTACCATGGAATGTATTTATTTCAGCATAGTCTAAGGCATCTCTTGCCCAGGATATATGTTTCAATTACATCTCAGTGCAAAACACATCCTCTGCAAGAATCTTCATACTCCAGGATCTTGAGTAATGAAACATTTTAAGTGCTGGAGAGCCCAGGAGTGAAATCTTTATTCAGGCAATCTCCCACAATCTCTCAGCAACACTGATCAATACCCCAATATGCCAGACCAAAAAGCATTAGCAGGAATGTGGATTCCTTCTGTTCCTATCAATAAAATTTGTAATTAATTGAAAATTGAAAACTTTATTAATTTCAGTTTGATTTTTTTCCCTTTCCATCCACCATATTTTCAGACATTTATGGATCTGGCCCTCATCTGGCACAGAGCAGGGAAGCTCCAGTAGAGTGTTATAAAATCAGGTTGAATCTAAGATCCAGAAGGCAGAAATGGCTGGAAAATGAAATGGCTCATGTATATTGGCTGGTGAATTTGCTTTATATATACCCAGTACCTGGTTAGCAAGTTAATGCATTCAGAAGCCTCTGACACCCAGGTACCCCAATTAAAAAGTGATGGGACCACACAGCCTTGGCTTGCTGGGCACTGGGGGCTCCTGAGGTCTCCCCACATCCCAACTGGTCCCAGGAGAAGCTGGGGAGAAGCAAAACCTGAAGAGTCAAGACAAACAACCCACCTGATTTTCTGCCCTCTCACAGCACTTTTATTCCAGCGTAAATCTACGGAGTGCTCTGCAATAGTAAAAGCTGTGTGGGGTGGAAAAAAAGCGTGAAAAAGACTTAAGGATTTGAACAACTTACACTGTGTCACATCCTGAGCTGGCTTGAGAGACTCAGGTTGAGCCAGGTAGTGCATTAATGTCAGAGAAAACCCTTTATCACCATAACCTATTAGTGAAGCTGCTAAATCTGAATCCTCCCAAAGCTCAGGATAAACATTTGTTTTAATCTGATTTTTTTTTCATGTAATTAAACTGAAGGGCTTTAAAATAAAAGTTGCAAATTGCAGTGCTGTGTTCCTGGTACAGCCACTGGATTTTTGTTCACAAGAGGTGTTTTCTACTGGAGTTAAATCCTGAACCAAGTGAAAATAATCCAGTAAAGATGAGCAGTAGATACAGATATATGAGATTTATATGCTTTCCACATTAACAGAGCTTCTGTTATAAATCCCTATTAATCAGGCATTCCATCAATATAAAGTTTTCCATTAAATTCAAAGAGGAACTGTAGCAAATGTAATCATAGAGCTTGTTTAATACAGTGCAATGATGCCAACATTTCCATCTCATCTATCCAGCTGTAGAGCTCTTCTCCTACTGAGCTCATTGCTGGAGTAGCTGAACAGATCAGTGACAAAGTGGAAAATTCTCCTGAATATCTACAGGGGGAAAAAAAAAATAAAAATCCTCCTCTCTGACTTCCAGCAGTTTTAAAGCAAAGCCAGGAATAGCAGGACAGTGAATTAAAAGTTCCAGAACAGATATTTACAGTTTTTCTCAGCCCACAGTTCACCAGTTTAAAAAAAAAAAAAAAAAAGAAGTCTAAAATGTAGTTGTAGAACTTTATACTTTTTTTTTTTTTCAGGTGACATCTGGACACTTTGCAGGAGCAGAAGTGAAAAGCTGCAGTGACTTGGGAGAGGCAGAAATGGAAAAATAGGGTTTTTTTAAAAGCATTTGTATGCTTTGTCTGTTTTTTATCGTTCAGTGTCAATACAGAAGAGGAAAGAAGAAGATAAACAAACAAAAGAGACAAAAGGAAGGGATTGAGTAATTCAGATCTTGTAATGAAATGCTGTGGAACAAAGCAGCATTTTTTAGGGGAAACATTATCCGGCCTTGTTGAAATTAAATAGTAGGTATTGAGTTAAATTAGACATGAGGGAGAAGAAAATGAAATAGAACAGCAGAGGGAGGGGGGATTTTTAGCTCACCTGGTTTCAGTGGTGAAAAATCAATGAGGAGGAGAAAGGCTATTCAGAGTTCATTGGGCTCCTGGAGAGTTCCTGTTCCCTCGATGTTGAGATGTGCATGTGGGGGGGAAAATTCTCCACCTCTGGGTACTCCCGAGGCTGGCAACATCTACAAGGATCTAGAAGTTCCCATTACACTTTTTTTTTTTTTTTATTTTTTGGTATAAAAATGTCAAAAACCCTGATATTTTTCATTTTGTTGGTGTGTCCCTGGTGGAGTTTTGTCCTGTTCAGCCTTGTTTGCTCCAGGCAAAACACCCAGGGCTTGACTCTCTCCTCTACCCTGGTACCTTGAGTTTCCTGTGACAAAGGGCATTTCCACAGAAGCTGGATTTATCTTTCTTTCATCTCAGAAAGAAATGAAAGCAAACAATGAAACATTGCACCTTTGAAAAGCGAAACGGCTCCAGTTCTAGTTGGTCTTCTGGGAGATTGATGGTGTGTTTTCAGCATCACTGATATTACAGCACACTCCAGGAAGGCTCTTTTACACTACATGTTATATTTCCAGTACAGCTGGTGCCCTAACCCAGGAGATTTCCAGGGTTACAAAGCGTGTTACCAGGCAGAAACCTCTCCCATATCTCCCAAACGCCTGGTTTGATGGCACCAGCTCCCTTTGCCACTCCTGCTTCCCAGCCCTGGGCCACCAGCTCCCACCTGGAGTAGTGACAGGGACACAGGCCAGAAGACAACACAAGGTGCAGACTTTGCAGGTGAAGTGGAGAACAGAAGCCTGCTGGGGATCTCCTGGGGCTGGAGGAATATCTGAGGCAGCAGATGAGTTTGGATACAGGTGACTCTCTTTTGCCTGGATCCTGTTGCACAGTCCCAGACCAGTGGAAGTCCCATGGTTAGATGGATTATAAACAGTCAGACAGATGAAGTGGAAAATGGAGCAGACACAGTGAAAGGTTCAGAACCAATTTATTTTCCAGGGCTGAAGACACTGCCACGTCTCAGGGCTGTGCTCCCCCTCTCCAAGGTTACTTGTTCACCCTCTGCAGTGAAAGATGTTTGTTGGGTCCACGTTGAACTCAGGAATCCTGGCTGGGTGCAAGTGTGGGCAGGCAAGAGCAGATCCTGGGAGACACACAAGCCATTCTATGTCCTCTCAGTTAATGTTTTAGCACAGCTGATCTCGACTGTCTGATCTAATACCGTAGCTTTTCCCATCAGGCATAACCAGAGTGATGCAAATGGATTTTGAGAGTGGGGAGACCCTGGAGGGAACAGGGTTGCACAGCAAAAGAAGACCCTGATGCTTTCACATAAGGGCAGAATTGAGTCTTTCCCCTTTCCTCACATTTATCTCTTCCTGCTGTGCCAGTTCCATGTCTTTCTGCAGACTGACATGCACACAAAGAAGTTTCTTTTCAGGAAAGTCTAATATTTCTTCCCAAGAACAACTCATGCACTTCAAGTTAGATGTGTTCTTAAAGGCATTCTTGACTCATGACCCAAGATATCATTTGTCAGTGAAAATCCCCCTCCTTCCATTGCTCTTTTGGAGCTAATAAGGCTGTGCATTTACACAGTAAATGCAATTCATCTCAAAATCCCAGTTCTGTGAGCAGTACATTATTTCCTGTCCTTTCAAAGGCTTTTTAGACTAGAACATAACAGAATGTCTTTTAACAAGGACTCCCCCAAAAGTAAGAAAAGCCAGTATAGTGCAGACTTTGCTATCAACATATTAAGCAACAGAGCTGAAACCCCAGTTCCTCTTACAAGCTCTATTTTCAGCAGGGAAACGGTGTATTCTTAAATCATAAGGCAACGAACAGAAAGTTAAATCACAGTGACAGCAAAATGCAGTTTAATTCAAAGTTAGCAGGTCAAGAGGGGCTATGAAGGATCCTCACATTCACCCCAAGCTATTAATTCAGATAAAAACTACTGGCTGCTGCAGCCCTCAAGGATTTTATTTTTCATGTTTCTGCTTGTTAGCTCACACAAAGGGAGGGAGGAATTTTTTTTTTCTCTGAGACATAAGTTTCAATTGACTTGTCTAACTTGGTGCCTTGGACTGTAGTAAAATGTCCATATTCAACCACCACAGCCAGAAATCGAGGAAAAACCCTCAGTTTATGCACATATGTGTCTGCCATTCCCTTCCCCCCCCCTCTGTCTTTCCATTCCCACACAGGTAGAGTGTGAGTGGCTGTAACTCCATGGTTTCCACCCTGTGGATCCTGGGAGCCCTCCAGGACACGCTGCCTTCAGCATGCAGGAGATACATAGCAGCTGCCAGCATCTGTCCCTTGAGCTCCCCAGAGGACAATGAAGCAAATAATTTCCTTAATTATTTATCAAGGGCTGCTTCCTCAGTCAATAAATTTGTTTGGCTGTCTCCTGGAGGCCTGGCTTTCCTACTTTGTTAGGTTCTTCCATATGCATTTGAAACATGTTTTATTATCCATATTAATATCTACAGCAAGATTCCTTTCTTTTTCTACTTTTCTTTTTATCAATCTTGTGCTATTCTTTTATTTTATTCTGTTAGCTTTTTGTTGCCTTTTTCCCCTGTGACTGATGTTTTATGAGACACGACTTGACCTTTAATTAACCTTTTATCCGCTCTCTTCATTTGCTTCCTTCCCCTGTCTTTACATTGGAAAGAACTTTGCATATGTATTATTTTAATTGACCACTGAGTCATTTAATTCCCTATCTATTGTCAAGATTTGACTTGGGAGAGAAATGGGCTATTCTTTTCACTGAAACTCCTCCAAATAAGCCCATTTGCAGTTTTGTTATGAACTATTTTAATCAACAGCTGTGAAATGGCCAATAAAACAAATTTGTATTCAGGGCTTATACACTGGGAGAGAAGATTCCTGAATTAAAAAAAAAAAGACCAAAAAATCAACAAGAAAACCAAATAAAAATCCTTCTTGCCAAGCTGAAGTGGTGCCTGGTTTTGGTTAAACTCTCCAACTCCCAGTGGGAAAAACGACCTTTATTTTCCCCCTCTGTTTTGGCAGCTGTATCAAAAAGAATCAAGCCAATCCCAAAGAAATGCCTTGCAAATGCTTGGCTACTTTAAAAAGTACAGAGGGGTTAATTATTCCTGTTAACAGTTAGGAATAGAACCAAGGCAGGAGTTTGGAGTGGGAGGAGGGTGCAGGGGGGAGAGAGGGAAGGAGCAGAAGGTGCTTCAGTCATTGCTGCTCTTTCATCCATCCGAAATCTGGTCCCAAATAATCATTAATCACTGACTTTGTGTTCTTCATAGAAAAACGTTCTATTTTCAGGTGCACTGATATAATCTTGCACTTGAGCACATTTAACTAGGACAGAACTCTGAAAGCTGTCACAAGTATCCCCATCCCTCCACGTCACATTACAGTGCTTCCCACATCCTTCACTCCAGCAGAATCTGCCTTTCTAGTCAAAGGTGTACAGTGATTATTCAGCAGGGATTATTCTCTGCAAACATCGTGCTTATTTTTATCACTCCTTCCATATGCAGTTTATATTCTATGTTTGCCTCAAAGTTTCACTCTGAAATATTGAAAGTGGCCAAATCTGAGAAAAACAAACACAAGAGCAAAATGGAATTAAGTAAATTTTACAGAGAGGATACAACCTGCTCTTTTATGCTTGGACAAAAAAAAAATAGTGAAACATTAATTAAATCTTGAAAAATAATGTCATCTGCTCTGATACAGATGATGGTTTCAATCATACTGATGGCAGATGTTAAAAGAATTTTGACATTTTTCAGTTGGTGGAATTTTGTCTTTCATACCCAATATCCTGCTAGGACATTCACTCTTGCCTCGCTACCAACAAAACTCAGACAATCACACACTTCTGTAACCATTTACTGTGGGTTCCTCAATTTTATATGGTGTTTTCCCTCTATTTGAAAACATAGGATATTGATAACATCTGAAAACATAAGATATTGAAAATATCTGAAAACATAGGATATTGGTAACAGCTGAAAATATAGGACATTGGTAACAGCTGCTCCTCTACTTAGACCACTGACTGCTTATCTTCTTCTTGAAGTCAAAATTTCCCTAATTACAGTACAAATCAGAAATACTTTGGCACATAAAATGTTTTACTCGGTAGAGAGGAGCAGTGTTAATTATTTGATGTTAATTTCTAGGGAAAAAATAATTAGGCAAGAAATAAATACACGGAATTATTTTGATTATTGGCAAAAGGTAACATGAAATATTTCAGCTTCTCAATAGATAAAATGGCACATTGTTTGCTGCCATAATGGACATGTAATTGAATGTTTTTGAAGTATAAATGATAAAATAGTTTTGAAAACAACATTGGAGCCTTTTTTGTCTTCTAAAATATGTTTCAACTTGGCATGACAGCAAATTAGGAAGCCTAGCTGGCTGCATTTCAAACTCACATCTTGGGCCTTTTCATTGTAGATTGAAAGGTGATGCTGATGGAAAGCTTTTTACTGCATTAAAGCATTTTGGATCAGGTACTTGGTTAGGAATTAAGATGTTCAAAACACTGAGCTCAGTATGACTTTACAGCTCCACAGCAAAGATTTGATCATCAGGTGGAACAGCATTAAGAGCTTCCACTCTCATTTCTCATGTTGTACCAGCTTCAGTTTTTATGATTTTACCTCCATTATGTACATTGCTTTTCATTCTATAGTCTATGGTAGTATTTCCCACTATCAATAATGTTTTTTACATGTTCTCAACTTTTTTCTTAGTAGGAAACTCAATTCAAACACACCATAATTGAAGATGAAAGCAATTATCAAAGACTGGGCTAAAAATTCAGCAGATTTAAAAACTTTAGTTTTTTATTACATCTTCCTGTGGAACATTTCTTTATAGGGTTAATAGGCAACAGTTACTTATGTAAGTGAAATACACTTCGAATCCTAGAATGGTTTGGGTTGAAGGGACCTTAAAGATCATGCAGTGCCACCCCCTGCCATGGGCAGGGACACCTTCCACCAGCCCAGGTTGCTCCAAGCCCCGTCCAACCTGGCCTTGGACACTTCCAGG
>NW_021939063.1:3034708-3104482 GCF_001715985.3 Manacus vitellinus | reverse complement strand
TCCTTCTCAATCACATCCCTAAGTGTTCTGCTGAGTGGAGAACACACACTGCTGAGATCAGAAGTTAAAAGGGACCTTGTCTTCCCCCCAGAGCAGCAGGATCTGCATTTTATCTCCCTTTCTGCTCTCCACATTAGAGGCTAGAGAGCCTTATGCTTAAGAATTGATCACCCAGGCACTACTTCACCCAAGATTTAAAGATTGGTAACACTTTAAGGAGCACTCAGCTTTTTATGTGTGTTAAGCTGTTCATGTTGGACCACCTGGTGCCCAGGAGACCTTTCCAGTAGTTTTGCTTCACATATTCTACTGCAACCTTTTGCCCCAGCTTACACACAACCTTAAGAAGGATATAATTCCTCAGCATCTCGTGTGAAACTGTTCTTCCTTAAGCACAACTTTATTTTCCCACACATTCTGCTTTGCTAAAGATACTCAAAATAGGCTCAAATAGCTCCAATTACACAAGGCACAGTGTGATATGTCAGTGCAGCACAGCGAGGGTGAGCAGGAGACTGGCACACAGGAGGAGCAGATCAGTTTTACATGCTAGCCTAATAAAATTTAACAGTTGCCTCAACATGTAAAAGAATAGACAAGTTGTCTTCATTTTTTTACTCTCTTCTGCTGTATTCTAGTTACAGATTCTTATTTCCACTCTCCAGATTTCCTCAGGGACACATCTCTTCCATCAGCTGATCAACTGAGATCTGAGTCTCTTTTTAAAATATTTCTTTTCTTTACCATCACCATTTTGAGGACTTGATTCCAGTCCTGTCAAAGTGCCCTGCCCTTCACACTGACTCTCAGTGTGTGATTACTTATAATAGACTGCCACCACATGAGCTTTGTCATGGGAACCAGACCGAGATGTGTTTTCCCCCTATGATCACTTTTCTATCAAGGATTTTGTGTCCCTTGGGTTTTTTTTTTATCTTTTAAATAGATCTATGCACAATGGATGAAGATGTGTCAAGTAATTTGAGGATATTCGGTTTAGAAACCACAGTTAACCCACAGACAGTAAAATACAGCATGTTCTGAAATGTTCATTAACCACCTCTGGTTTGGAATGTCATGTTCTAAACTTATCACAGAATCACAGAATGGTTTGGGTTGAAAGGGACCTTAAAGATCATCTTGTTCCAACCCCCTGCCATGGGCAGGGACACCTTGAACTAGACCAGGTTGCTCAAAACTTCTCAATAATCCATCAGTGCCAGTTTTACCCCGTCAGGAGGTAGGAGGTAACCGTGCCCTGGGGTGACTTTCAGAACAAACTCTGTGTGTCTTGCAGACAATTGCAAAAATGGTGCAATTTCCTGGGACACTGAAGCACTTTGGGTTACTCACCATTCCATCCCTTGGACACAAAATGCACACAGTGAGCCCTGCCAGGCCATCCTGGCCAAATGACACGTCACTCCTGCTCTCCATCTACAGCACATTCAGCACCTGCTGTTGGGCCACACATGTTTTCCATGGAGAAAGACCCTCCCTGTCTGTGGCTCTTTCCAAAAAAGAGTCAGCAAGCAAAAGACACAGCAGCCCCTTGGACACATAATCCTGAATCCTCTTCAGCTCCTACTTTTGCTTGCAATAAAGTCATGACAAATCACTTTATTTGTGCAGGAAAGCACGGATTGAGCGGAGCTGTGGCCTTGTGCTCGTGGTGCGACGCCACATCCAAGGCCAGAACTTTCCTCTCCTCTCTCCATCAAACACAAGCTCTTTGTCCTATCCAGTGTCCTTCTGTAAAACCTTTCTGCTTTTCAAAGAGGCAAGGCTCCTGGATTACATTTTTTGACAAGATGGATGAGGCTCCTTTTCACATGAGACCAAGGAAAGTAATGAGCTGTAATCTCTGAGCTGGAAGATATCTATCTTTTTTAATTACAGGTAGATTATTTCTATATTAGCCCCCACAGCAAAAGGCAGAGCCACAGAGGTTTCTCCAAGCAGCGCTGTGTCAAGAGGAAGGGATTATAAGAGTTTGGGACCTTGGCAGAAAAAAAAAGGATTTTCAAACTTGAGTCTATTTTGAATTTTATAGCTCCATGCTAATTATGTTGTTCAGAAAGCACGTATTTTGACACTTATTCACTACAAGTAAAAAGAGATTGCCATCACATCAGGGAGCTGGTTATCAGATGGTCCCTGCCAGCATTTCTGCCTCAGTTTGGCACGTCTTCACTGCCCTTGTGATTGGAACCTGCAGCCTTCACATCAGTTGGAACAACTTCAACCCATTTAACCAAACTATCTGCTTGCATCCCTATTTTTACATTGAGATTCTCTTTACCTTAAGCCTGAAGGAAGGAAGTGTTGTCTGATTGTGATGCTTCCTTGAGATACCTTTTTGTTTTACAATTTTTGCTTTTCCACCGTGTTTGCCAAGGCCTTGGTCATGTCTGGAGCCTTGGAGGCAGTTTTCCAAAGGCACCATGGCTTAACCTACTACATAGATGGGCGTGTGGAGTGTTTCAACTCCTTGTGATCAGCCTAAAAAGAGGACATGACCAAGTGTCTCATCTACAGCCTCCAAGAGAGATTTCTGTTCCTGTAGAATAGATGTTTCTCTGAGTCCTGCTCCCGCAAGGAGAATTCCATGAGAAACACAGAGTGAAATTGTGATGCTGCTGATAACCCTCTTGAGCCATAGAGAGTAAAACCAGGATCCAGGAAAGCTTGAAAGTTATTGGAGAACATCTACTTCAAAATATTTCTTGTTTGGAGCCAAGTTCTGTCAAAGTTCTGTCAATGGCTTTTTTTTTTTTTTCCTTTTCTTTTAAATGGAAGTTTATAACTTGTGAAGGATATTGTTTTGTGTGGAAAACAACTAGAAAACACAGGATTTTCCTGGTAGGGAAATTTCCTGCAGCTCTACTCTTTTTAAAGTTTATTTGTTGAAAACCCTTTCAGGACTGAGTCCTTGCTAAATGAACCCACTGAACCAGAGGAGTATGGCTGCTTGTAAGGGATGAAGAGTGACATGGACACTTCCACATCCTGGGAAAACAGGAAAAGTAAAATAACGCAGAGAGAAGGGAAGGGGAAGACTTCAAATCCACAGAAAGAGAGTAAAGGGGAATCAGGTGAAGAGAAGTCAAATTTAATTAATTTAGGAAGGAAGTGCAGGATAGAAAATGTCTTTGGCCTCCTCAGTTATTGAATTGATCACTCTACACCTGGAATTTATTGTGGTGCAAGCATTGAAAAATAAAGCTGAAAAAAGTGGTAACAAAGTAAAGTCATACTAAAGGAAGCCTTTACCAAGTTTCACTTCCCATATTGCACCTCACAGGTTATATAACTTTACATTTAATGGATATTCTCAACTGGAGTTCTATCTGTGAACTGGGGGGAATGTTATTAGTATGCTAATCAGTTCTGCAGAGTAAATTGGTTATAAGAGTGGGGTAAGGTACAATAGGGGAATATTTTTTAATTAACACACTATGAAGTCTATACTCCCCTTGATGCCTGTGCATATCCCCCATTGACATTAATTTCAGCCACATAACTTAGATTGAAATCAAGGGGGGTTTGCAGGACTCTCTTCCATCCCAATCTGAAGGTATTTGCAGGAAGAGATGCTGGCCAGGCTCGAATCCGTAGCCCTGGAAGTGCTGGAAGGTTCCAAGCACGGCTGCTGGAGTAGGAAACATCCCACGTGTCCCATCAGGCACTCCCAGTATCCCAGAGTGGTTTGGGTTGGAAGGAACCTTCAAATTTATCTCATTCCACCCCCTCCATGGGCAGGGACACCTTTCACTAGCCCAGGTTGTTCCAACCTGGCCTTGGACACTTCCAGGGATGGGGCAGCCACAGCTTCTCTGGGCAACCTGTGCCAGGGCCTCCCCACCCTCACAGGGGAGAATTCCCTCCCAATATCCCATCCTGATTGAAGGTGTGTGAATTCTCACATACAGGGTGTTTGGAAAGGAGAATTCAACCTCAGTTTCAGTCAACTGTCAGATTTTATAACCAATTCCAAATGGGTTTAGTGCTTACCCTGAACTTTGGCTAAATTCACATTTTCTGCAGATGGCTTGTAGGGTTTATCACTGGTGTTTGAAACACTTGGGAGAATCAGTCCTGCAAAACAATCTCTTTCACTGATTATTTTTTTTTTTATTAAAAAAGTTTCTTAGGTTCATGAGCCTCAAATGAACCTTTGGAAGACTTGATGGAGAAAGCAATTAAAGCAGCAAGAAAAAAAATGGTGTTTTGGGAATGATAATGTGAATAATAAAAACAGGCAATAATTTGCAGTTTGGTATTTGGATTTTATCACTTGAACCACACTCTTTTAAATTCACTTCCTTCAATATCAGCCACCCCCAGGAGAGGAACTGTATTTTAAAAGTCATCTTGCAATGGCCAAACTTTCATTTCCTTTATAATTTCTCACTGACCTTATGGTGGAGCTTTTCTAGTTGATCCCCCAGACTCTTAAATGACATCAAAAGTTGGCTTTTTATTGTAATACTTCTGGTCTGCTAAATTTTGTTTGCAAAGTTAATATAAACTGCCTTGGAATCAAATTTCGTATCAAGAACCTTGAGGTCTGTCTGTTGATGAAGAGCCCTGCTCAAAATCTGGGTATCACAGAGGAAATTTTTGAAGGAAAGCCAGCAGGTAAAGGATTTCTACAAAAAATAACAACTTTACAAGCTCCAAGGTTTTCTAGGTATGTACTGAAGCTGCTATTCACTATAAAAAGGCCAGATTTTCATTCTATACTTTCATTTATTTATATTTTACTATGGAATAATTCAGTATAAACTGAGATTTAAATCCTTGAGAGAAAGTTAAACTGTCTCTATAATATTCTTGACCAAAGTTTGAAAATTGCTCCAGCATTACTGCAAGATCCTCTGGAAAGTCAGCTTTAATTTCCTCTCTTGCAGGTAAAGGAGAAATGACAGCTCTCTGGTATAAATTTTTGAGTAAATTTATTTCACTGAATTAAAAGATTTTAACATTATTAGAACACAATACTGCCTAATAAAAAGGGAAAGATTGTTGGGGGTTTTAAGGACCTCAGCTTTAATCTCCTTGCAATAACCACCTCAAACATATGGCTAAGGATTATTAAAATACTGAAGAAATATTGTATTAAAACAGCTGAATATAAAAGTAGCTGTTAATTGGTCTACATATCAGGTGTCCTACCAGCCTTATCCCTTTCATCTCAGGCTCAGGAGATATTTAAAAAGACAATTCTGCATTTGATGCCTTTTGCTTTTTCTTCTTTTTTTTTTTTTTTTTTTTTTTTAGATGCAAGCTAATAATGAATCTTTTGGAGGAAATGTGGAAATGTGAAGATAGTTAAGATGATCTAGACCTGTTTGCTACTGAACCTAAATCTTGAATGTGCAAGAACTCAGGACTGCAGATGAGAACAGTAAGTATAAATACAGCAAATACAGCCCCAACCTCCTAAAGCCCCACTGGCACCAATAAATAAGGCACATTACAAATAAAGGTTCTCTAATTGGAGGGGTTTTTCTCCTGCAACCTGATTTCAGCCCCAGATGGAAAGGCTGGAGGGCATTTCCAGTGCTTTGCCTTACACAGACCATGAGCATCTCCTGAATTAATCCTGGAGAGAACTAGAGCAGATCCTCCAGGAAAACCTGGAGCCTGAGTCTGACAGAGAATCAGTCTGTTCTCCAACATTTAATCACCTCAACACTGAGAACTGATGATATTCATGGAGTGATTTAAACCCCTAAACTAGAAAACTGTATTTCTGATACCTGCCTTTCGTGTTCACAGCGAGTGATTAAAACATTAATGATTTCTTGTGTGATGGTCCCAACTTTTCCATTTTAAGGCCTCCATATTTCTTTTTATGGACCTTCCACTGGCCAAATATGAAGTTAAAATGCTCATGGCACACTCTTCTTGTAAGGCCTCTCATCAAATTGCAGAACAGAGCCAGGGATTTACAGCCACAACAAATCAGAGATTTTTCCTTTGAAATCATAAATAAAATACTTAAAACAACAATAAGAAATTCATGGAGTCCACCAGCAAAAGGAACACATGGCTGGTAAATATCACTTCTTGGGGTTATTTTGAGCCCTGTCAGCTGATTTTTACCCCATTTTTTTGTGAGCTGTTTATTTTGTATCTCTCTTTTTTTGAATCAGTCATGCATCACCAAGTCAGATGCTTTATAGAAGGCTATTACAGAACATTACTATGGTTATCAACAAAATTTGTAATCTCCCCCACAAAAAAGCAATTTTGACAGGATCTTCTCTCCCTAAGCCCTCATTGATTGGCATTAATTAGATTTCTGCCGGTAATCCTTTATTAATCGAGTTCTACACCAGCCATTCCAGGACCAGTATCAAACTGACAAACCTGTAATTAAACCAGGGTCGTCACATCTCCCTCTTTTAAATACTGGAAAAACATTTGCTTTTCCCAGCCTCCTGGAACTCCCCCACTGCTCCCAAACTCATTTAAAAATTCCCAATAGCAGCTGGAGGAACTCAAGCACAGCACACTCTTATCAGCCCCTGGAAGATTTGGCAAACTGGTGGAGCACTGGGCTGTTGGGGGCATTGCTTTGAGCTGCCTCCTTGGTCACAGGCTCACAGCAGCGCTGCAAAGATGCAGTCTTGGATGATTAAACCAGGTTTTTACTACAGAGAAAGTAAAGAGAAAGATAAGGAAACAGAAATAAGACAAGAAAGAAAAGGTCATGTGAAGCAGAGGTGACAGCAAACCCCAGGTTCCACAGTCCATGGCCAGGTATCCTCATGAGCTCCCTGTCCAAGTCCCCTCTCCAGCCCAGGTGAGGAACCACATGGCCCTGGCAAGGCCTGGGAACCATCCACTCATCCCTGGCTCTCTCTCTGTGACCCCCAAACTTTTATGAATTGAGGTCAAGAGTTTCGCCTCAGCTCTCAGCCAGAGCTGCCTCAGTCTTGACCATCAGTGTCTGCAGCAAGTTTTTCCACAAAAATCTTCACTGGATTTTCTTGAAGCTGTAAAAAATACCTTGAAGTTGTTGACATCATCAAAGTGGACAGGTCTTTCATAGTGAAGAGGTGAGATAAAAGAGGTAAAGAGGTGAAAGGATATTTTTCATCTTTACACTTCATCCCCTGGCCAGAGCTCTCCAAGATGCTGGGGATGCACTTGGGGTCAACACCTGTGTTTACAAAGGCTCCTAAACAAGAAGCTGGATTTCAACTCCATTATTTCCTCTTCTCTTGTGACAGAATCATAAAACACTTCCAGGTATGGGGCACCCACAACTTCTACCAGTTATTATCTCAATCTTATTTCCTACCATTTATTGTCTTAACTCAGTCTTTGGGGGGACTGATAGCCCAATTTTTTAAAGCTTATTTTGACCATCTCACTTTGTCTTCTACCAAGCTGCACCATTCCACAAGGCTGGAGGATTTATTACATTTTCAGTCCTTGTTCAAGAAGCAAGCACATGGTCTGGATCATTCTGCTAGACAAGATTTTTTTTTTCAGGGAATCCTTTTTTGTTTTAATGGTAGAAACTTATCACAGAATAAGATTAATATTAATCTATAGAAAAGAACAAGATAAAGATAGATTTTGCCTATTAAATTTAAGGATGACAATCAGTTAAGTGTCTACTAAGTAAGCTAAATTAAAATGGAACACCAAGAGAAGTATATATGACAGGCTAGAGTGTATTAAATGGTTTCATTATCCTCTGATATAATGGATAACAAATGGATTTGGAAAATGATGCAATGTTTTCAAAAAAAGTATTCCTGTAGAATTAGAATAAAATCAGGCTGAATTTATGCCTCCACTGTGACAATTTTCACTGCCATCTCACAATGTTAGCTGTGGCTTTTAATGTCTGTTTATGTGCCTCTCTCGAGCAGAATTTGAAATTAGTTGATCAGTTATCATGTAAGGACTGCTTAAGAATAAATCCATATTAAATTAGGAAAACTAGGGAAGATAAGAATGTAGTATTTCTAATACCAGCAGGGAAAAAAAAGTCAAGACAGAGATATGTTTATATTACTAATGAACTAATTAAATTAGGTATTAATGTAGCCGGTATTCAGTGAGATTGTGCTGCTTCTGTATATTCTAAATAAGTTTTCTTGCAGCACAGCCTTGTTACAATGTTAAACAATTTTTAGTGTCTTACACCTGAAAGATCACCAGAGATTAAATTTTGTCCAATAGATTTTACTGCTGAACCAGACTATTTAAAATTCGCCATGAAATGTAAAGATGGATTCAAAATTTATGAACAGGAGCATGTAATGACATAGGGCAGATTAAAAAAAAAGTGCCATTTAACAGAAAGTATTATTAGTAATAACGTTGCAATCAATCATCCCTCTTATCTACTCATATGTCTTTAGATTATATCATTTAAAAAGCCCTAGTGAAGACAAATCTTGCTGAGCTGAGCACTGCACTTGGAGTTTTCAAAGGACTGTGATGGAAATCATCACTTCAGTGCCCAGCTCCTCACTGGAAGTTCACACAAGCTGCTCCTTCTGCACTTGGAGAATTAAAGTCTCCTTTTGCTCAAGAGAGAGAAAGAAATCAGGCTGAGAGAGCTGGGGATGCTCAGGCTGGAGATGAGGAAGCTCCAGGGAGACCTTGGAGCACCTTCCAGTGCCTCAAGGGGCTCCAAGAGAGCTGGAGAGGGACTTTGGACAAGGATGTGGAGTGACAGGACAGCCTTAAGCTGAAGGAGAGTAGATTTAGGTTGGATGTTAGGAAAAAATTCTTCCCTGTGAGGGTGGAGAGGCCCTGGCACAGGTTACCCAGAGAAGCTGTGGCTGCCTCATCCCTGGAGTGTCCAAGGCCAGGTTGGACGGGGCTTGGAGCAACCTGGGCTAGTGGAAGGTGTCCCTGCCCATGGCAGGGGGTGGAACTGGATGATCCTTAGGGTGCCCTCCAACCCAAATCATTCCATGATTCTAAGGAATTGGAGATTCCAGGTTTTTTGAAGGAAAACTTCAGAACGTCTCTTCTCCCTCCTGTATTTTAATATAATACAAATATTATAACAACTGTTAAACCAAATAAATACTTGAAATCTACAGTGTTATATTGCAGCAGTTTTTAGCCCTCCACTAATATGTTGTTAGGCAGAAGAGGGTTTTGTTACTCTAGCTACTGTTCTAAGTACTGCCTGCTGAAAAATTCCAAGGTCACAGCAAGGAAACACAAATAGAAAAACTGGGATGGGGGAGAGACATCAAGTGGGAATAATTTTGTTTTCCTCTGCAAAGAGCACAAGGGGCTGAAGAGGAAACCCGACAGACAAATGTAGTTTCAGCATCATTCTCTGTTATTTTCTCTATTGCTTTATTCTTTCCAACATGTCAGCTAGAAATAGTGTGTCAGAAATTCAGCGAATCCAGAGGTCACAGGAAAAACCATCAGCAAAAGAGGCTGCAATCTGAATTATTCGGGGGAAAGGCATTTGGAAGTGAAGTGGAGCTGGTGCAGTGTGGAAGAGAGAAAAAACAAAAAGGAGAAAGGAAAAAAAAAAAGCCTCAGCATCTAAAAACCCGCAGATATTGAGTGTGATTAAGGCAGTACCACTGAGCAGAGGATGCAGCCTGATCCCTGCCTGCCATGGGCTCTGCTGCTGCTGCCAGCTCCCAAAATTTCTGCAGCAAAGGTTGGGATGTCACCAGCCCCGTGTTGGAGGCACGATGCTGTCAGGGAGTGCTTGTTTGCTGTGAAAAATAGCCAGAGCTTTCCCTTCAAAGTGAGTTTTCCAGCCTGCCTTGCATTGCAGTTTAATCAATACTTCACCTTGATGTCTCTGTTACATCAGGACTAAAATGAAGTTTACAGGCAGCTCAAAAGATCTTAACTCCTACAATCCACCCCCAAACATCTCTTCTGTTGTTTTTCCCTGGCCAACTAAGTGTTAATGAGCATCAGGATTAACGTGGCAGCACTAAACCACTCCTAATCCACTAAACCATTCCTAACCCAGGAAGAACTAGGGGCTACTCCTACTGTTTGAAACTGTATAAAAAGCTCCAAATGAATTAGACACTGTGAAATTCTCCATTCCTTTGCTTTTCCTCTCATCTCTGCCATCGCAGCAAACCGTGCTGGGGACACAATTCATTCCAGGCTTACAAATACAGAGACACCAGTTCATTCAGTTCTCTTCCAAACTTGTGCTGATATTACATGGAAAAGCTAAAGGACAGAATGATCAGCTGCTTTGCTGGCCTAGGAACAGCCCACAGGTGTGGGCTGTTTAATCCATCCACCTGATGGGTTAAATGCAAATCTGAGCAAACGTGGTCTAGTGCAAGGTGTCCCTGCCCATGGAAGGGTGTTGGAATGAGGAGAGCTTTGAGGTCCCTTCCAACACAAACCCTTCCATGATTCTGATTCTACGTGTGTGTGCAGATATGTGAGGTGTGCAGGCCAAGGTACCAATCACAGGGTATTCCAGAGGCCTGGAATGTGCTGCAAGAGGAGACATGGTGAAGCTGAGAGTGGTTGGCTCCTGATCCAGCTCCCTGCTAGGGAAGAGGCTGAAATAACTGCAGAATACTCTTCTTTTCCACTTAAAGAGAGGCTGTGAGGGCTCTTGCCTTGCTGCATGTCTGTTTGGAAGGACTAACTTGCAGGTAGTTTAACCAGGGTATGTTCAACCAAAGCCAGAGGGAGATGTCTTTTCCTGTGTGAAAGGCATTAAATTAATCCCTACAGCTGCTTTCTTCTGTCTTTCAGGTTTATCTACAGAAATCCACCTCTCTGGCTGAAACACGGGTTCTTTTGATGGTTGTGTGGTCTCATCTGATCAGCACAACATTCCTTTAGCTAAAAAGTGCCTCTGTTATGTCAGGGTACTGGTGAGCAAAGGGGTAGGATCTGCTGCCCACCACAGCCTGTGAGCAGGGGAAAGGAATCTCAAATAGCATCTGCAGCATCAACCCTGGTAGGTCCTGAGTGGAAAGATTTCAACACAGCACTGAAAATGGTGTAACCTGTTATTTAGGAGAATGGCACTGAAAAAAATATAGTCTTACCAGAAATTAATAAAAGGTATTATTGCATATTTCTTTTCTTATCTTGTTCCTAATAAGCTCTTGACACAGCTCTCCCTTTTTTTGCTTCAAATTATGCAGCATTTTAAAAGATACTACCAATAATCCCTGTTTCATTTCCTAGCTAGTGTTTTTGATGGCAATCATGTACATTCTCTCTTGCATTTCACTCAGACTATGAGTTTGGGGGCTGTGTTGCAGATTCCCTCTTTTGAAGTAAGTTTGACTGATGGCAATGACTTAAAGAGATACAAGATCAGCAAACTTCCACAGCAAAGACCACAATGTAGGGTGCATTTGTAGTGTTATTCTTTATTAATAATTTAGAGGCCAGAGTTCTTGTAGGCCAGCTCATCTGGTAGGAGGTGGGATGGGAGGTTGGATACTCTGTTGGCATAAGCAGGAATCTGGAATGGGATGCAGCAAGAGACTGAGTGACTTTGGGCTTTGAAGCTCTAGGAAGCTGCTGCAGATGATTTTTCACACAGCTGTGGATGTTCTGGCTTCTTTGTGGAGGTATTTTGGCCTCCCCAAATGCAGTGTGAGGAGTTGGGATGCAGGTGTCTGGGTTATGGATTCTCCTCAGAGTCAGGAAACTAAACCTTATGGATTGCAAGGCCAAGGCTGGGACTGTCTTAAAGGACCCAAGTACCCTTAAATGTGAAAGATCAGGGGTAAAAGGGTAAAAGAAGTTAGTCTGAGGGCTGTGGGAGATGTCACCCCTACAATACCATCAGGAGACCCTCCTGAGTTCACTGCCCTTTCTCACACGGTGAAAGAAAGAGAGATGCCTTTTTCCCCCATTGAAATTCCAGGGACTTCAGGTGCCTTACACTCCTGTAAGGCATTTTTTGAAATTACAGAGTCTGGGAAAGTGCACTTTCCATTTTGTTATTCATTAACTGCCTTCAGCTCTTTAGTATGCGACGGGATCCTCCTCCTTCTGAGAGCCAGGGAGAGAGATGACAGAGCAAAGGGCAGCACAGACAACATCAAGAAGCCAGAAAAGCAAGGGAAGCAGGGAAATATTGTTTCATGCTTTTTTTACAGCCACTTATTTCCATGCTGAAGAGCAGCATGTGGGCTGAGATGCTTTACTTTGCATTTTACACTGGAACCGCAGGAACTATTCTCCACTTATCACCAAAGGGGAACAGCCCAGTGCAGTTCTAATCTGATGGTATTAAACTGTGACCATTAAACCAACCTATACCTGGAAAGCAAGGAGAAGAGGTGTTGTAATTTTCAGCTTTCAATTGTAATGTGCCATCTGCTACGTGAGATTACTTGTCTGGGAAGGAAGGGGCTGTAGAGGAGCTTCTCGTCTTTGTGGGTGCTCATCAAGATCATACTTCAGTGCCACAGAATGCTTGAGAGGACTTTCTCCTTTTCAATTGCCTCTCCTAGGCATTTTCCTACTCTATAAACCTGAGCTTTTCTGTTTTCTCACATTTTATCTCTGGAATTTATTGATAGCTGTGAGTGGGTTGCTGACATACCCAGGAATCACCCCTGTGCTCAAAGCCCTTTTAAGGCACAGTGAGACCAGGGAAGAAAGATTGCTAAGTGCCTCAAATACCAATTTGGGATTCAGGGAGGCCAGATTAGATTCTCTTCAGCAGGTTCCCTTAAAACCCTTGGGAATACCCTTTTCCCCTGGGTTTCAATCCCTGTCCAGAATGGATGGGTCCCTTTTCTTCTCCCTGAGCTGTGATAGCTTTCAAACACTATAACAGATGAGAAATTATTATATTAGCTTGTAACAGAGCATTAGTCTACTTATCACTCTAAAAGTACCATATTCTCTTCCTGTAAAAGAGTTTTTTCTTTAAATCGAATTAATTGAGTATCAACCTGGTAGTAGCAGCCCTGAATCCATTCCTAGTGGGAGTCATCTCCCTGAAACCCTTGAGAGGGAACCCCTCTCTGGCCCAGACAGGCTACACAGTGTGATCCTTGCAGTCACAGCCTGGCACATCCTGCTCCATCAGCACTTCAGCCTCAGCCATCTAAGTGCTAAATCAGCTATGTTTACAGTCCAGGAATTTTCACAAGGAAATTCATGTTTCTCTGTAAGCTACTCTGAACAGGAAAGCAAGAGTGGCAGGGTGGGCCACAGAGACAGGGAAGCAGCACTTAAAAAAGGCTGCTTGTGATTAATATATTCCATTTCTGCTGGGAGGATTATTATTCACGACTCTGTCTGGCAAACACAATGTGACAGGCCTAAGAAAGCACACAGACAAGTTCACCTATTCTTAGCTCACTGTACAGCAAGTTTCTGTTTTGAGGCAAGGGCTCATTTTCCAGATCACATTTGAACATTTTTAGGATAATTGAGACAGCTGTTGGTGAAAAACTGCTGTAGCTTGAAAATCACTTGGATGTTTATACTGTTGGTAAACTGCTCCTCCTGGATCCTTAGTGAGGGAGAAAGGAGACACCACTTCACTTCTTACCTTGGCATAAGTTCCTAATCATTGGCTGAGGAGTTGCTTGGTATTGGCAAGATAAGAGACCAGTTCTGTGGTGAAGGAACCAGGAGAGGGTTTAACATGTTTCAGTTCCTGTTTCCCTGTGACATTGAAGACAAGACCTCAAGTCTTTACATCATCATGGAGTCAAGTATTTTCTGCTTCTTCCCCATCTTATGATCTCTGCTGTAAGCATAGATCCATAGGTCCATATTCATGAACCCTTCAAGTGAATCCAAGTTGTGAGCAACCATTTTTTTTCTTTTACCCAGAATTGTGGACATGTCCAACAAGCCCCTTTCTTAAGATCAACACTCAGAAATAAGAAAGCACAGCTGACCTGCAGCTGCCTTCTCTAGGATCTGGCAAACAAGGTTATTTCAATCTACTTTAGTCTTTTATACAGAAAGGTTACCTGGACTTGTATTAGTCTGCAGCGTGCAGGGCTTAAGAGCCTGCAGGATAATAGAGGGTATAAGGTAAAACCATTGTGTGCCTAAGCCCTGCGTGTGATATCTCAATTATCAGAAGAATCAGAGAATGGCAAGTCAGAACTGTTGATTGAAATAATTATTCAAAATTTTTGCCCAAACTCTACTGTAACATGCAGCCAGAGCAAGCTGAACATGCAGTTTAAAATTGGTCTTGGGACAGAGGAGAAACATTGGATTCCTGGTAGGATAACATCAATTTCTCATAACATATGTATCATCCCAAAATAGAATTATCAAGTTTTGATCTTTTCAAAAGATCTTCCTCTTTGTTTTCCATCAGCAGTTAAAAAACTTTCAAACTGCCTTGTAGTGTACCCCACCTCTGCCACGCCTGCAGGACCAATGCAGGGCAGAACATCTGTCCAGAACATGGGGTGGATGGACATGGATTTTCCTGTGCCTGTAACACACCAGTGATCTCTGCTGCAAACTAAACCAAGGCAAACAGGAGATTCCCTTTAGAAATTAGAAATCCAGACTCTAAAGCTGCTCACAATGAAACAGCATCATGCAAAGTTAATGAACACTGAGCTCATGTTTCTGTATCACACACGATTGACAGAGTTCCCAGACTGGGCCTGGTCTGCCAAGGCCCTGTGCTGCCACTGGAAGAGTTTTTTAAAAATAAAATTACTATTGAGTAACTGACATTTCCTTTTGCCTGTCAGAATATATCCAGGCTGGGTTGTGCACCTAAATATCTCTTGGAATGTATGCTGGTATGTATTCCCTGCTTGCAGACTGAAAATCAGATTACTGCCTTGAGTACTAGCTGGAGTTCTGATGAATGTTTATTTGGCACCATGTTATGCACAAGTGCATAGAATTAAAATAATAATTTCTACTTGATTTCATGCTTCTCTGGCTTAATGGTCTCTGATGGTTTTTAGCAGATCCATTATACATACTTAAATATGGAAAAACTGTACTGCAAGGCAAAAAAAAACCAAAAAACCAAAAAACCAAAACTAAACTGATGACCAAATTTACTCCAAAAAAAAAAGTTGGAAAGAGAACTGCAAAGATGAATTTTGCTAGGATTTGCCATTGTGTCTTTTCTGGATAATAGGACACCAAGGTATTCATAATTATCAGTGGTGGACTCAAACCAATTTTCTGCTTGTCTCTATAACATCCTGACAACTCCTGTTTTCCCTCTACGTGCAGTTGAATGTAATTAGCAAATTGCTCAAGGCGTGATTAAAATGTCATTTTGTGAATCTGTGGTATTTTCAGGTCCTTTTTAAAGCCACTCACTACCTGCTCAGCCTGACCCCACGCCAGTCAAACATAAACAAAAACACCAAATAAAGGGAAATTATTATTTTGCTCTGCTGCTCAACATCATCCAGTGCTTTCCAACCAACACAGACAGCGAATACCCAGAGAGGCAGGAAGAGGCACCAAAAACTTCCAAGCAGAACAGGGATGTCATTTTGGATGCCACTGTCAAAAGCCATGCCTTGGAAAAGCATCCCTTTAGGGAGTGACACTGCAGTGCCACAGAGTGTTGACAGGCTGAGAGTGCTCAGTCTTATCTGTGCAGGGACTCAGGAGAGATTCCAGGGGAAGAGAAGGAAGATAATGTAAATGTGAGTGATGGTGTGGAACGTGTGCAAGCAAACACTCCCACCCCCCGAGCTCCACCTGCACTGCTGGCTCTCCTCCCATTGTCCTTCAGCTCTCAGAGAGTGTCTTGGAATATTTGCTGTTTCGTTCAGGCTCAGGCTGAAAAGTGTGGGGTCAAAGCAGCTTTGGTTTCACTCCGAGGAATTGGGAGTTGCAAAAGTCAAACTGTTGAATTTTGCTACAATTCATGTGGTAACAAATGGGCTTTTGGTGGGAGGGCTCAGGAGTCAGTTCTGGAAGGCTGAAATGTTCATGATCTCACCATCAAGCTCAGCATCCTCAGTTGTTGGTACCATCTAAAGAGACTGGTTGGTTTGGTTTGGTTTTTAAAACAGTTTATTATCTTCTCTACGTTCGCACAAAACCCAAGTTATTTTTATCTCGTTGTGCCTGGGGGGAATGCACTGATATTCCTTGACTTTGCAAGGCCTATTTCTACCTCATATTCTTACAGGATCTCACAGCAGGAGAGCTGATACACTGATTATAGCTCTGTGAAACCAGAACTCAGCCCCTCTCTGCTGCCACACGTTCACACACTTCCATATGAAGATATTTCCCAACCTTTGTCCTTCCCCACCTTCCCCACCAGCATTGTTCCTTCTGTGGAGCTTTCTGTGTTCCTCCAAATTTGGCTACTTTATGCTGAATTCCAGCAAGATTGGTGTATTAGCTGCTAGATCATGCAAGGAAATTCAAGTTTTACCCAAGCATCTGTTAGTACAGTTTATCATTGTCCAGCATTTTTAATAATCCCACTTTTTCCCCCAGTAGAAAGAAGGCCAGAATGTGAGCATTTATTTGGAATTCTCTACCACTGCTATGTTATAACCAGGGAAATCTTACAATTATGTCTTCATTGTCTCAACACAAATCATGCTTTAAATGAATAAATAAATCTTACCAAGGACATAGGGTTTTCAGCACTGCAGTCTATGAGTGATTTGCATGCAAGAGAAATAGATTTGGACCTGTCCCTGAAAAAATTCTCTAGGAAGCTGTGAATTTTGCATATTTAATTATTACATAAGCATTTTTGTTTGGTATTGTTCTGGTAAGTGTATATTTTATTAGACCTCTGATGAATTATAAGATTAAATGTTTGTTCAGCAACAGCTAGTCTCAGATCATCATCCTATCAAACATTATTTATTTATCCTGCCTCACTTTTAACCCTTGTATGCTTTGTTTTCTTTCTCTAGTCATAATATTTTATCTGAAAAGAAATTGAGCTCCCTTTGAAAATAATTCATGGCGAGTTAAGGTCAGATGGTGTTGGAACAGATTTTGGGTTGTACTTGGAGATTGAAGCTCCACTACCAGCAGGATTTGTGGTGTGCTCTGATGGATGCTGACTGTTCTCAGAGACAGGTACACTCTGACCTTCCCACAGAGCTGTTAACCTCTTAATAAACTTATTGCACTGGCAGCAGGCTGGAGGCTACTAACTGATGTCAGTGGGAGTCCTGCTCTTGATGCCCTCAGGGAAGAGGAAACATTAATAGATTGTTAATGTCACGTTCCTTTGAAGTTTTTGACAGGCTTTACATCCAACACTCCCATGGAGACATCGGTGAGGTGTAATAGGGACTGAAATAATCCCCATTTCAGGTGTCTCAGCTAAGGGCTCTTGGTGTAGATCCACAGAATGGATGCCAGCTTGGCTCTGCATTCCCACCTCTGGATCCAGCTGGTTGGTGGGATTCTCTGGTGCACCATGCCCTGAGTGGGATGCAGTGATCCCAAGTCCTGATCAGAATCCAGCCTCCCTACAGTGACACCACCCACATCTGCAGGAGGAAATACTGAGGAATGCAATGGCAAATCCTGTGGCTTCAGTCTCGCTTTTTGGGGGATGATGTGTTTGTCCCCTGGCTGGAGGGGACCTTCTGCATTCATAAAAAATTCTAGAATCACAGAATCACAGAATGGTTTCAGTCGGAAGGGACCTTAAGGATCATCCAGTGCCACCCCCTGCCATGGGCAGGGACACCTTCCACTAGCCCAGGTTGCTCCAAGCCCTGTCCAACCTGGCCTTGGACACTCCCAGGGCTAAGGCAGCCACAGCTTCTCTGGGCAACCTGTGCCAGGGCCTCCCCACCCTCACAGGGAAGGATTTCTTCTTAACAAATAAACTAAACCTGTCCTCTGTCAGTTTAAAGCCACTACCCCTGGTTATATCACTCCAGGCCCTTGTTCCCAGGTCCCTCTCCTGCTCTCCTGGAGCCCTGGAAGGCTCTGGAAGGGGCTCTAAGGTCTCCCTGGAGCCTCCTCTTCTCCAGGCTGAACATCCTCGACTCCTTCAGCGTTTCCTCAAAAGGAGAGAATAGATCTGAATGTTTTCTTGACCAGAGCAGAACCAGGAGGGAGAAGGGAGAAATGCAGCCCAGGGTTAATCTGCTGCCCAGGGTTAATCATGGGAATACAGGAGATTTAAGTTCAAATCCATCCTCCTTATTTGAAGCAGAGAATTGAACTTGACACCTCTCCTCATCCCAAATCGGAGTGCATTAACCATGAGACCAGGGAGTCAATCCCTCAGTTTTCCTCTACCTTCATCTCAAACACAATTGAAGTTGACATTATTTAAACACAGAAGTAACTTCAAGGAATTACAGGAGAAATTGGGTGCATCTCAGGTGTCAAAGTGGCTGCAGAATTTCTCTGTAGGAGCAGCAGGAAGGGCATCAAATCTGAGCTCAGATGAAACAGAAAATAGAAGATGCATAAATCTGAGATAATGTCACAAAGTGTGGGTCTAACTCAACATCTACTGAAATCCTGAGCTGTATTTTCACTGACATTACACAGCTTGAACCAGCAATGGATATTCCATTTGGACATTTTTTAAATCAGTTCTTCACATTTTTAAGTGAAAAAAATGGTGACACAGAATTAAAGCTAACGGGGGGGATTGGTACAGCAACTATTGATCAAAAAGCAAAGTAAACATTCCTGCTGAATGAATAACAGGCAAGGCATGACCTTCAGTACAAGAGTTTTGACCCCTTATTTAATTTGTTGGATACATAATGCCTTTTCAAAAATAGTTAAAAATACGATCGTTTGAAGATCTACAAGTTTTGCGTAACTTAGCATGCTAAAAATTGCAGCTTCACATGCCATCCAGTTCCCTGGGAGGCTAATATTCAAACAAATCAGAAAATCATTGAACTTAATTTCTTCTGGTCAGAGGTCATCAGATTTATGGAGCGAGAGCAGCCGTAACTCAAGAGGGGAATGAATTCTGAAATGCAAATCTCAAATAGAAGGCAGAGGGCATTTTATTTTCCCCTCGCCACTGTGGTTTTGGTTTTTTGAGCCTGGCTTCACTCCACCATCCTTCTGGATGTCTTATCAGGAGGAATCACATCTGACTGGGCTCACAGCTCTGGCTCCTGCCCTGGGAAAGCTTTGCCCACACACGTGTACACACACTCTGCTTGCTCAGGCCATTTCAGTCAAACAAACGCAAACAGCTGGGTGAAATGCCTACATGTGGATGTTAAGGGAGGCTTTTTGTGTTTGTGATCTCAAACAGAGCAAGTTTGCTGCATTTTTCACTGTTCCTTGGTCGCTGGGAGTTCAGGACTAAGTTCTTCTCAAGAAAAAAAAAAGCTATTTGCAACAAACATTGGAGCATGTTCAGTTATTTTCCGAGTGACTGGTCGGTCTCCTCTCTTTCCTTTCGTGTCACTCAGTCCCAACCCTCATCCAGGAGCAGGGGCTGTGGCAGCTGAGGCAGCAAGAGCCATGAATTGATGGCATCGTGTTGCTTTGGCTTTTCCTGCCAGCTCCTGTCTCCTTGTCTGATCTCTGCTGGCGCCGCTCTCTCAGCTCTGAGTGCTTCCTGCTGCAGGGATCCCCACTGAACCAGTTCCCAGATATACTGCCCAGGTTTTTCTAACAACAAAACAATCCTCCCTGGGAAGTCTCAGTCGCTGCTTTCATACTCCATGAATCCAATTAATGGTGATTCTATTTTGATTCGCAGCATCTTGATTGGGGGTATCACAGAATTAAACTGCTGGGATGAGGACTCTGAGTATGCACGGCATTATTGGTGTTGGAAGAGCCTTCCTATGTCACTGTGTGCTTTACAAAGACACTTTGAGAGTTTCCCCTCAAGATTTTCAGAAGCCAAGAGTAGGGGAAAAAACCAAAAGGGCAGCAGAAACTATGACTCCAAGTAGAGATCAGTTGTGTAGAGCATTCAAATGCATCCTCTGGGAATTACTGTTCATCTTTTTTTTCTATAAAAACCCCAAACTGACACATTGATTTTCTTATTGGTTATGTTATTGTTCTTTTACACAAAAACAGCCAAAAGTACTCAGGTTTCTTTCCTTTTTGGTTTTTTTTGGTAAGCACAGTAGCTCCATTCTCTTCTCACTTTCTTTAAATGAAGGCAAAGTTGGAATCTGGTAATTGATATTTATATTAGTTGATTTTATATATATATATGTTTAATGAGAGGTGAAGCATGAGGGAAGAAGCAAGAGAACAATCAGGTAAATAAAGTTATGTTTATGTAGAGCTTAATTTTGCTGAGCCTGAGAAAAAACAGTAAGCAGAAGAATACACAGCAAGTATAGTGAGACCCAGAAATAGCTTTTGTGTGGCCTGAAGAAAGACTAAAAGGAGAAACTAAGAAAGAAATAATTGTAAGATATGGAGGGTTGGGTTTTTTGTTGTGGCTGGATGGGCACTGCAAGGAAAAGGTATTTTGGGGTTGTTTGTAAGAGAAATGTGTAATACTTACATAGTTTGAAGCAAGAGGGAGAAGAGGCAAAGGTGATCTTGTAGATCGAGAATTCAAATGAAAAGGGAAAAAATGAAATGACTCAGTAGAAGGGGAGATTTGAAAAGGAAAGTTACTGTTCAGGTCATGTTTATAATAATGAAATGATCTAAGAACAGCAGATCAAAAGCTTCAGTTTGGAGTAAATTAACTTGTGCAGTATCTTCCACTTTTCTATTTGAAAGTATTTTGCATTCTCCCTTTGAAGATGAACTGAATTTCTGAATTACTGTAGGAAGGAACAACTTCTGTAAGTCAGAAGAAACAAGCAGAATTGTGGCTTCTGCAATGGCAGCAGATGTGCAGTTTAGGATGTGCAAACTTCTCTGTGACTGAGACAAATATTCCTGTTCCAGCATTCCCCCTTCCCAGGCAGCTCAGATTTATGTACCTGATCTTGTGAAATGCATCTTCAGAAAATTCTGCTGTATTAGGAGACTGGCACATCCATGAGACAATGCCCTCAGCAATCCACACAGTGCTGCTGCATTGAATTTTCTGTAACATGTTATGATCCACACCTGCAAGTGAAACAGCAGCAAACCACAGCTGGCTTTTCAAGCATTGTACACTGGAAAATGTTGGTGTCTCACATATTTACAATCATGTGCATAGGAACAGAGCTTGAGTCACCAAGTCCTGATGTGCCAGGAGTTCACTGGGGGGAGTTGGAACTCTCATTAATGACTTGGATGGAAAAAGTTTGGGGGTTGAAGCAGAACTTTTTTGCTGTTGCAGCTTGCAGGCTGTTAGTCTGAGTCAAATATCACTGAAAGAAAGGGAAAGACTTAGGAAAGGAATGCTTAAAGCCATCTAAGTCTAATATTTGCAATGCTCTGGGATGTCCTTGAGAAGGCACAACTTTCAGGTCATACACCTGCATCGATCTGACACAACCAGGTACCTCAGAGTTCTGACTACTCCATTTCCTTAATATTTACAAGAGAGAACAGGATCATCCCCAGGTGAGACAAGGAAAAACACACAAGGTAAGTCATTATGTGAAACCTCACAGGAAAGTCCCAGCTGAGTTAAGAAATAAACATTTCCCAAGACCCAACCCAGTGTCCTGATCCCTATTCTTCACTTTTTGTCTGCTGCCCATCCACACAACCCTGCAGAGCCAAATTCCACTGGCAAATCACACAGCCTAAAATTCTTCTTGAAGTGTTTAGTGTCTTCAGCACAGTCACAGATCAGATTCCTGCCCATATGGGGGAGCTTTCTGCTCGTGGCTGAGTGCCCCTAAAGCCGGTGGAGTCTCCAGGACAAGGTGCAAGCAAGTACCGTGGGTGGGATGCAGACCTCAAGGTATTGATGTCCCCTGGCAAGTACAAAAATCAAACAAGGGAAGATTGAGAATTTACAGTGTCCTACAGCCCAAAGTCACCAGCAGGGAGACTGAGCTGGGCTGTCACTGCTGCCTGGGCCACAGGAAGCAGGTGGTACCTGCCTGGATCCCTCCTGAAAAATAAAGTGAAATAAAGTGAAATAGAGACCTGTGGTAGCTCTTTAAGGAGGTGAAACATCAGTCATGCTGCTCATTGATAGCATTGCATTTGCAAAAGGCTTTTGGAGTAGTTACCCAGGCCTTTGAGAGAGTGTGAATGCAGTTGCCTGGCTTGAGCAGAGACACCAGCACACAGCATTGTACCTTATAACAGGGTATAACCTGCCCAATCAGAGTGAACACAAATGACAAAACATTTCAGAAAAGAAGTCATCTGAGCAGTTTGCAGGAGTTGCTAAGAGGAGAAGATGGATTTTGGCACACACTGACTCACCTATTTTTTCCCTCCTGGTAAAGCCATGTTTTGCTTCTGTCTAACATTGTCTTTGCTTTTTCAAGAGCATATCAGATTTTATTTGAAAGTAGAGCAAACAATATATTTTTTTAAAAGCCTTCATGTATATTTTATCCTAAAGCGATCTGTATCATTATTGATTGTTCCTGCAATAAGAAAGTTAATAGGATGAATTGCAAGTAGTTGCCATAGTAACTACCACTGGGCTCTTTCTCTTGAAGAGGAAGCATACAATTAATTTGTCTTTTAACCTACTTTATTGCTGGAAAGTCCATACAAATGCAGCACCACAGGTCCAGATTCATTATACACTTCTGTGTCATTGTCCTCTTCAATCACCTTCTCAGAGATACTTTTGAAGTGTTTATTGAGAGAAAGTTTTCATCCAATGTATTTGTCTGTTGCTTAATTTGCCTTGAATGAAAGCAGAGATGGTCAGAGGATATTTGTTCTTTTCCTGCCATTCATCCAACACTTCCCAGCCCATGCCCTGCCCTCTACCCCTGAGAGCAAAACACTCTGGAGCAGAACTGTGACAAAACTCTGAGGCCAGCACACCATTTTGGGCTACACTTGAGTTGTTTTGCACTTTATTACTGATTGAATTTTATTTTAATACTTTTATCACGTCCTTCTGGCATTATTATTTATTCTGTGATTATTATTTATTCCGTGATTATTAATATTGCTTTTTACTCTGTGATTAAGGCAGGTTTGGGCGTTTTTGCCTGAGTGAGGACTTCAGGATTTTGCACACATTAAACCCACTCCATCCCAGGTCAATCAGAGGAAAACATCTGTTACCTTCTGTAGGGGTTCTTCTGGGGACTGTTTCTTCAGTTCAGCACTAAATGACAGAAAAACACTGGAGCAAAATATCTCTGATTTGGTTTGCACTTCTTTTACACCAGAGAAACTCAATGTCCTTCATGTAACTTCTACTTTACAGCTGTGAAACAGAACAGCAAATACCTTAATATTTCTCTTTATTTGAAAGAAACCACATTTTATGGGGAAACTTTCTCCAGAGGTTTTCCCAGTTTCACCTTGCTGGTCTAAGTTTGGCTAATAAAGGGTAGAGTAGCATGATGCAAAAGAGGTACATAATGGAATAATCTTCAATGTGTGCAATTTTAATTTATAAAAAATAAATTTAAATATTAAAAATATTCATCAATAAATCCATAAAATAATACTAAAAATGTCCATATGTATTAAACACAAGTATTAAGCATAAAGGAATTCCTGTGTTTTCTCTCCCCTGGATCCATAGCTGTTGATGACCACAGTTCCAAAAACAAAGTGATCTGGAGAAAACATGGAATGTGTAGTGACCAGTACAGCTGGTTTTGGATGGGGAAAGCCACACCAACCGGGAATCGTGGGGTCACAGAGATTTGAAGGAGTCATTTGGACCCTCAGCCTCCTCCCCAAGAGGAGAAAAGCCCCCCAACACCCCCAGGCAGTGAGGGATGTCTGCAGTGAACAGAGGACAGAGGTTATTCCAAGACTCTTCACTCAGAGTCATTTATGAAACACCAAAAAGAGCTTTGGGTTGGGCCCCAAGGATAAACCAAAGTTTCTCTGTGCATGGTTTCCTCCCACCTCCTTCTGGAGACCGAGGAAATTATTCACGACTAAAATACCACCATATGCTCAGGTGGGAGCTGACAAAGACACACTGCAGCTTTATTCCATGAAAGGGGAGGTCAATCCACGGGGAGATTTGCCTGTGGGGTGTTTGGGGAGGGCACCCACCACATCTGCATGCAAAGGGAGAGGAAATGTGGGGGAAGAGGAGGCTGGAGATCCCACGGGCTCTGAGATGCAGCAGAGAGGAGGGGGGCTGAAAAGTTTGAGGGCACTGAGACAGCAAAAAAGGTGGATAACTAATAACACAGAGGTCAGAGAGTGGGATCCTCACAGGCACAGCTGCAAGAGGGGAATTTTAAGCAAATTCCTTTCCGAGGGGAGAGCAGAGGTAAATCCTTGTCGACAGGTCATTCATTTTTACCACCTCCTACAACTTCAAACCTCAATTTAAACCTTTATTAGATCAGGCTGGACATCAGCACTTGCTGAAACGTGCCACAAAAGGTAGGGTTTTTATTTTTTTATAGTTTATTTTTGGATCAGCTAATAGAATTGTTACAAGCATGAGAAGTGAGATCATACTTCTCTTCTTCTCCTGAAAGTACTGTAGCCAGAGCGGGGAACACAGAAGAATGTCTTTTTAGAAAACCAATCCCAAAAATGCCAACTTGAAACAAGCAACTAAGGATTTAAAAACCTTAACAAATAAAGTGGAGCTCACAAATTAGAAAAGCTTGAAGCTTAGTACATGAAAGAACAGTCAAGGTAATTCAAATACGAATACAAAAATGAGATTTTATTTTAAAAAAAGGTGGTTTCTTTTGTCTCCTCTCCTTTCTTATGAGCCTGAAGTGAACTTTGATTTGCTTCTTAACAGCAAGTAGTGGCTGGATCTATTCATGTTTGTTGACAAAAGCACTTTGACAGCTCCAAGGAAGAGGAAAGGTTTGAAGGACAAGAGATGTCATTCACTTACCCACAGTAACACAGTGACAGAGAAAGAAAAAGACTCTCTCAGGGCTTACCTCCTGAAAGGCAATAAAACAACCACCCCAGACTCAGTTCCCCATGGAAAACTGGGTTTCCAGCTAATGATTCTCCTCATTTCAGCACTTTAAAGTTACCCTCTCTACAGGTTTCTTCTCTGCTACAGGGAGAAGAGACAAGTCTCCCACAGCAAGGTTACTTGTGCCAACAGCAGCAAAGACCTCCAAAGCCCTTGTCCCTCATTTTTGTGTCTTAGCTAAACTTGGCTCGGGTGTATCCATGTGCCCCTGTGCCACAGCACAGCCTTTAGTCTCAGGTTTAATGTAAGATTTCTCATCAGCAGGATTGGATCTCTCTGTCTGCTCCCATCAGCTTGCAAACACATGTATCCAGCAAAGATGAAGTGAGTTAAGTGAGAAGATTCTCAGCCTTTGATGGCTTTGTGTTGTCAATGCCCTGGTCGCCCGCAGGCCTCATTCATCTCTTTTTTCACCCACTCAAAGCATGTAGACACCTTGCCACAAGACAGCAGCTTTATTTCCTTTTCTATACCTAATTATTTTCCAGAGGACAGAGAAAACAGGGTTTTTTTCCCCTCAGGACTCTGATGCACCGAGAATGAGCACAGCCTATGTGTTCAAGATAGTAAGAGGAAGCCTTGACTCTATGAGGAATATATGGGATGGCATCCAACCCCAGAACCAGCCTCTTCATAGCTCTGAAGCCATCCCATCCCATTCCATCCCATCCCAACCCAGTGTCCCTCAGTCTTGTTCTGCAGCTCAGCTGGAGCAGCCTGAGAGGTCCAACACCACTGAAATGGGGACACCCAAAAGCTAAAGGCAAACTAGTGATGCCCCTATAAGCTGGTCCCATGGCACAGGTGTAGATCTCCCATCTTTTTTTCATGGATTTGTTCCCTCCATCCCTAAATTCTTTACTTAAGTGTGACAGTGAACCCTGGTCCAGTTTCTGGATGGTTTTGTCTATTAACAACCCCCTCCAGTTCCTCAATACAGGAACATGTATTTCCACAGGAGAAATTGGGGCTTTGTGTTGTCATCACTATTTCTGCATTGAGGCAACAAATGCTGCAATCAAATGTGTAGATTATCACTGCATCTTCAATCCATGGCTGCATTTTAGCTGCTCCAGATCTTCCAGTCATGAGCTTTTTGTGTTTTATCAAAACAGTTTCCAACTAAAAAAAAAAAAAGTCCTTGCTCTAGCATTTTTTTAATTATGAAGATACTTATTCAGGTTTCCCCTCATGCTTCTTTTGTGTACCTCAGACAGGTTATTTTCTGATACCAAGGGACTGGTTCTATTTTTTTGCTTGCCCCAGCGGGTTGTGATTTCAGTGGAGTTATTTTGAATAACCCTATTATAAAATAGGTCAGAATCAGGTACTTTTAGTGGATGAGAGGGCTGTTATTACCCCTTATTAAAATTTCTCATTGAGCTTTATAAACTTTCTCAATGCATCAGCAGAACTTTTGATGAAAGCTCTAAAACCAGAGCTTTAGTCATTATTATTATTTATATATTCAATGTTTCATTGTTACACAGTGCCCTGGAAGTCTCATTTCATGGTCTTGTCTGAAGGGTTAGTGGGCACATTGACACCTTTATATGGTTTGGTTCCTTCACTGGGCTCTCCCAATATCTCCTCCATTGTAATTCTCCATCATTAACCTAATTATAATAAAAAAATCATGCATATAACCGTGGTGCTGGCTGAGCACAGACCTGGCTGTGTCAGGCACTGTAAAACTGTGAAAAACAAACCTGAAACGCAGCAGCAACCTGAGAGGTGATGGCAGAAAGGTGTCAGTATGGACTGGATGGACAACACCAGGGCTGGGACACATAGAGACACAGAGAGGGAGCAAAGTGACCCTGCAGACAGCCCATTATTGCTCTGTTTGGTTTGTGTTTCCATCCTTTCAGTGGTGGCAGGACCTGGCTCTGCCAGGATTTAACCACTCCCAAAGCAAAATGAAAAAGGAGGGGAGGGTTGTTGCGAGCAGTCAGACAGTTTAGGTGAAGAAATATTCAGTCTAAAGGCTGCCCAGGTTTTTGGATAGGTCTGATTTGATGAATAACTCATGTCCTGAGGGCAGCGGGGTTCTCTTAAATTGCTTCCTGCTCCTGCTGCCCCCCCAGCTACACCATTCACTTCACCATTTCACTCTGCCTCCTCATGATTCAATTTAGCAGTTCCTTTCCTCATCTTTTTAAAGGTATTCCAAATTATAGTGTGTTGGTGGACTATAAACATTCAATTTTAGACTCAGCATTTCCCATCCAAATTCCACACGTGGGGAGTTGTGTGCACAGAAACACCCATTTTGCTGCTTTAGGGCTCCAGAACAGGCACTGAAATTCTCAGACCAGGTGAGGAGGAAAACAGCAGCATGTGCTGGACCACCCTGTGCATCAGACAGCAGATACAGAGAATTATAGGATGGTTTGGCTTGGAAGGGACCTCAGAGATCATCCAGGACCAGCAGAGAAGCACAAGTGACACAGAGCCTTCTTTCACCCTATATTGTGTTTTAGTTGGAAGAAACATCTGGTTTGCTCATCTCCATGGCTGATTTATGAAAGAAACACTACTAAGTAACCCCAGAAGATTGTTTCTGTTTCAAACCTCTCCTGGAGGGCAATGGTTGATTGCCAGCTCAAGCCTCGACACCTGAAATTATGAGGAGAGCATGTGCAGGAAGGTGGCAAATAGAGCTTTTTTAAGACCTTCTATTTCTTGCAGTGGGGATGACAAAGCTGGGTGTTCCCACTAAGGCAGAAGTGGGATGCTGGAAGAAAGAGTCACTAGAACTGTGGTGCTGCTGCTTGTGCTGACACATATTTGAAATCATTATTTTGCTAATGTCATTAATGAACTTGTCCAGCCTGCTGCAGTTCAGTTCCATCATCATTCCGTTCTTTGGGAAAATTTTAAAAGCATAAGCTAAAGGGGAAAAAAAAAATCACACTGATTTCCCAGCCAGAGAAAACTATTGCATCTAAATTGTACATTAACTGGGCTGTGTTCCACACAAAGGAACATGAACTTCTGCTACACCATTTTTTTTCATATTCAAGATAATTATGTATTTGTCCTTGCCTTACCTTGTTCCTTTTTTGCAGCTCTAGTTACTTTTTTCTAATAAGAACTCATTTAAATGCTCAGATTATTACAAGGACTGGTCAATGGGAGAGGTTATATGAACAAAATCACGTGCTAAATCCTCCTCTGCTGTTACTGATACAGCTCACAGGGATGTGCAGCAGCTCAGGGTCCAGCCCCACAGCCTTTGTGAATGAAAAAATACCTTTGTGTCTCATTAGTGCATCCTCCCTGGATGATTTTTAAGTGTTGATTATTGAGTTTGAATGCTGTGAATAGGGGAAAAGGAGATGAGAAAGGTGTGGAGAGGCCTCAAGGGCACTCAGAAACCTTGATGGCCCTGAGCAACCTCACCTGGGGCTTCCACCAACGGGCCTCTATTTAAGCTCAGCCTTGGGCTCTCATTTTGGTTTGAGTTGTGCTGAATGAGGGGTGATCTCTGCCTTGGCTATGAGTCTAATTCACTTTGACCTGGGTCTGGACTTCCTACATGCACCTTGGACCTGCTTTGTCATCACAGGTTTGTTTATTGATCTCAACTCTTGGCTGTCCCTGGACCTTTGTTGCCCACTGTGCTCAGGTACTGAGGGTTTTGGGTGGTGACCTCCAGTCCCTGCTTGCCTCCCTGGCAGGGATTCCCACCACCAGAAGAACCTAGAGGTGCACTGGGATGTGCTGCTAAGGTGTATGGGTATTTTCCAACCTAAATAATTCCCTGTTGTGGAGGAACCTTGTATCAGTGGGCTCTGAACTATATTTTCAATGTTTTATACCTGTATCTTAAGTCATATATAGGAAATAACATCAATGTTATTACTTATTGCTCAGACTTTCTTTCAGTAGTTCCCCACAGATTTTAGAGGCACTTTAGCACCCGTGGGTTGCTCAGATGGTGATTACACACCACTCACCTTCCTGTTTACACCAGTCTCATCACTGGAAGGCTTTTTCCCTTGTCAGCATCTGACATTAGATTTCCTTGGCATCTTCTCATTCTACCTGTGGCTGTCTACACCATGTGGCCATGGCATCCTCTGTGCCTCTCTTCCTAAATCCCTTGTTCAAGCACATCCTCATTCCAGTGGTGATTTTGTCAGCAATCAGGAGGGCTCTTGTATCTCCAACAATACCCAACGTGGAACCGCAGCGAGCACAGTTTTGCACGAAAGATTTTGTAAGAAGCAGATTATAAAGCACAAAGCCTGTCATAATCTTAGCTGAATTCCACAAGGTAAATTTGCTTGCATCTCTGAAGGACAATAGGATTGTCATGGCATATGGGGAAAATAAAAGCAACTCCAATATTGCATAAGCTTACTTTTTTTTTTTCCTTCTTCTGGTTTGTCTCAACTCTGCTGCAACAAATCCTGTGTCTGAGCAAATCATCCAGTGTGATTAGACCTTGGATTCCTGCTTGTAGATGAGCCTAGAGGAGAATGTCCAAGATCTTTGGAGCTGAAAATTGAAAAATGAATAGCAGTGAGAAGCCAGATCTCGCAGCTCATGTATAGCATTTCAGAATGCTTCACAAAACTTCTATATAATTCCAGTTAGCATATCAGCTGCTCCCATGATAATGTGCTGCCTTCCTTGGCTGTTACCTTGTGGCTGGTGAAGCAGGGAGGAAAAATCAAGTCATAAGCATGTTTTAACCTCTAAATTTCACTATACCTGTAAAACAAGAGGTTGCATTAACCTTTGCAGGAGGGAGTAATAGCTGATAATTTATATGTGCAATTTGAGGAAAGCACAGTTCCATGGGGTGATTACTGCAATAAATAAATGGAATAGAACACCCTTGTCCTAACATAAACCCAACTTCATTTTTCCCAATCCTCTGCACGAAGAGTGGAGCTGGAAGGGTGTGGGGGAGGGAAGGAAACCAGAAGGGGAGCAGATGTAACCTTCCCATGGAAGTCAAAGAGATCAGGAGGTAAGAATTGCAGATCCAACAGATGAGATCTCAGTTTTTTTCTGTAGTGCCATCAGTGTTGTTCCCATTGTGTTATGACAAGTAAAATAGAGAGGCAGTAGCAAAGGCAATATATGCTGTTGTACAGGTAAACTGTTTAGGGCAAGAACTGTCCTTTAGTTTTATGGGAACATTACCTGGCACAACCTTGTTCAAACCAATGAGCAGAATTTCAGTGAGCTGCAAGCTGAAGTGATGGCAATGCTATTACACAGCTAATAATAAGTTGATGACCTTTGATAAATACTTTTGGCTTAGCTTCATTTTCGTTTAAGAATACCTATATGTAGTAGAAATATCCACCAAGCTAAAACCTCCCTTCTAAACCAACTGAAATGTTAGTTCCCTCTGCCGGCCCCTCAATGTGTTTTGCTGCAGGAGCAGTGTGTGTTTTGTCTCTTTGGCTTTTGCAGTTTATATTCCCCCCCCCCCCCGGTCTGTTGCTAAGCTTAATGGATAAAATATGAGACAAACCAGTGGGGCAACACAGACCAGAACAGCCTTTGCTGGGGATGGGGAGAAGCAGTTGAAAGGTGGATCTAAAGAATAGTGGAGTGGAGCACCTAATATGGGATGTTTCTTTACATCTTCTCAGTTCCTCACCGTGTCTGCACCTGGCTGTGCTCATTCCAAGGTTTTTATCTTGCCCTCACTAGCCATGTGCAATCAGGGACTTCTTGGCTGAGTATCCCTGCTGGCATCCCCTGCTGCAGGGTGGGAGGAGGGGATGGTCTCTGATGAGAACAACGCTGACCACGAAAAGCCTCAGAGGTCAACAACAGCTTGAGTCCCACCTGGGTGCCCAAAGGCACCAGCTCATATCTGGCCAGGCAGCAATGGGACATGCTCTGAACGAGCAGTTCTGCCCACCAGGCAGGTGGCCACTGTTTCTCTGCTCACTCAGCCCCCGAGGGCAGCCTGGAGTGGGCCCTGCACTCCGGGATGGTGTCAGAGGAGGAATTATAGCACACCTCTCATCCAAAACTGCCTGGCCCAGCAAACGCAGATGCAAGTCTTCTCTTTGGTTTTGCTGCCAAGAGAGCATCCAGTAAATTCCCTGAACTCTCAGCTCAATCTGCAAAGCCATGGCTTTGCACTCCTTTTGTGAGTGCTGCCCTGCTCCATTGCCTTTGCCAGCAGTGACCCAGCCAGGCTCGCCCGGCCAGCCCTCATTATTCCTGTTGCTGTCATGGCAGGGCCTAGGTGGCTGTGATTACTGTGATATTTTAATGTATTGTTTTATGTTTAAAACCCAGCAATAACTATCTAGCAGACTTGTTCCACTGGACCAGTGCCTGTGGACATAATGAACATCTCTAGCAGGGAATTGCTGCATACTGCAGATGAGGTAGCCTCGAGTTCAGTCCTCATCAAGCTCCTGGGTGCATAATCCAAGAGAAGTTGACAGAGAAATTGGAGTTGAATGCAGAAACGATTTATTGGTTTTCTGCCCAGAGTGGAGTTGTTTTTTTTTAACTTAAAATATTGTCTTTGCTGAAAACCAAACTGTGTTGTTAATTTTTGAGTTTCTAACACCTTTTCAAACTCTGTGCTGTGAGTTCTGGAAATATCCTAAATTAAGAAAATCATAATCAAACTCTTGTGGTCTTTTTGTCAAGTTACTATTACTCAGATGTGACCCACCTGTCAAATACTTTATTATTTTTTCTTCCCTAAAACTATTTTTCAGCACATGAGCTCTTCAGCAAAAAGCCCACCCACCTCAACTGCCCACAGCCTTCTCCAGCTCTGAAACAATAACATTTAACTTAGATTGTGAAAAAGAACAGACATCTTAGTCCTCAGGGTGGAAATTCATGTACCTTTTCTAGTCAAATAATCAGCCTGGTCCTTCCAAGGATTTTTTTTTGGCTGAGTTTTGGATTCACAGGGAGACCATCACAGAAGCTGGCTGGCTGACACAGTGGAGATGTTCCAGCTTTCTTTAGATCTATGTGTTGAAACTCATGGATGAAATAAACTGTAAAGGGGGTGTTTGAGGCAAGTGCTTTCAATCTGCTGTTGTGGCTCTGGCACACGATATAGAAGATTTAAATCACTAAGAATTTAGATCTTCAGATCATAAAGGTAACCCGTGTTCTGTTGTCCTGTCCAATGTACCTGATGGAGTGCATGAGCCACAGTGCCTGTTGTGAGGAAAAAATAGCTTGTGACGGGTGATTTTAGTGGAGCTGACAGTAATGTATGGGAGAAAAACGTATCTGACCTTCTTGGATGCTTCCATCTACTTTCACAAGTGTTAGGGAGCTGCTCTTTGCTGTGCTCGTGGTTCTGCACTTCTCCATTTTGCAGCAATCCCAAATTTCATCTGCTGATTATTCATTTCCCTCCCTCAGCTGCCTGGCTCTGGTTATCCCATGTGTTTGCTGCAGGAATTTCATTGGGCCAGAGAACAGGTATCAGAGTCAGGGGCTTTAGGTCATGGCCAGTGGTATGGGAATAGGACCAACTTTATAGGGGAATCCCAGATCCAGAGATGAGCTCTGGAGCAGGAAGTGGTGAATCCAGCCATGAGAGGGTAGTGCAAGGTCCTGGTTAATGAAGATTTCTGAGAAATAAGTTAATTTCTCTGAATTTTGACAGATGTTGCGCAGATCTGGGAACTTTCAGAGGCTGTATGGAATAGTTGGGAGGCCAAACATCAACCTACGTGCTTGGAAGGTTTTCCTCTCAATGCTTTTAACTTCCAGCAGCCCATAAATGAAGAGCAAAGTACTTTGTTGTTGTTATTGCTGATGGGCTTCTGTAAACATCATCCAGGAAATAATCAGCAGAAGGTGTAAATGAGATCAGTACAAATGCCTTGGTCACCTCTGCTATGGGAACGTTGTGTAAGGAACAGCTCAGTAAGCAAAGGTCTTGATTAGGACTGAAGAAATAAAGGTTACCTGGGTGTATCTCAGAAGACAGCAGTGCACCAATTCGTCATTTAGAAATATATTAAAAATTCTTTATATTTACTGGGTCCCCTTTACTTTTTTCCCCTCCCCGTTCTTGTGGGGAAGACACAAACCCATTAGAATTTATCAGCTCTGTGAGTGATAAAATTGTAGAAGCCTTGCTGAGGGAGGAGCTGAGCCACTGGAGCCACACACACCTCTGTGTCCTTGCACACTCCAAATCCAGGGTCCTATCCCAGGTGATGGGAAACACAGTGAAGTTGGTTAAATACACTGGACATCTTTTAATTAAAGGAGGAGGGTACTGATACATGTGGAATTGTGACTTTTTCTTTCAGGAAGCCTTTTCTTGCTGGCTGAATCCCTATTTTAAGATGCCTTGACATATGCTGCTCCCAAGCCCCTGCCAGGCCAGGCTGTCAGTCATTTTACCTTCTCTGCAGGCATAATTCAAGATGATAAAATACTTCATCAAAGCCAGTAGGACCTGAATTAAAAACTACCATGATTAGATAATTGACTACATCTACTCCCATATTTTTCCAAGGTCTTGTATTATATATTATATATAATATCTTCAGAATTACTGATTATTATATTTTCCAACATGAAGGGCATGTTCAGTGCCATAATTATCATAAAATCCCAGGATGCTTTGGGTTGGAAGGGACTTTAAAGACCATCTTTTTCCAACCCCCTGCCATGGGCAGAGACACCTTCCACTAGCCCAGGTTGCTCCAACCTGGCCTTGGACACTTCCAGGGATGGAGCAGCCACAGCTTCTCTGGGCAACCTGTGCCAGGACCTCCCCACCCTCACAGGGAAGAATTGTACTTTATATCAGGGGCTCACACAGAAGAGTGTCAGCTCCATTTGGCTCTCCTTAGTTTCCTATTATAAAGCAAAATAATCAAGAAACCAACCATTTCCTGGAAAGTTATTTTTTAGCATTTGATTCTTGCTCTCACTGGAGAGGTAGAACAGCCTTGTTTCCAATCGTGGGATAATTTGTGTAATATAACAGGATTTCTGGATTTATTGCCTAGTGTTTTGTTTAGCTCATGACAAAAACATTTTGCTGTGAGGAGAAATAAATGCTCGGTGATATAGCCTTGATGTGGGTTGTTTTGGGGATTTTTTTGCTGGCTGGATTTACATTTTGTGCACCGTTGAATATTTGCTCTGGAAAGATTTAAAATTGAGGCATTAGAATTGTTGAGAAATGAGAGTCAGGAGGTACTGGGGCACATGGGAATTTAACAATCAGGTTTGCACTGTTGAGGAGAAAAGATTGGCTATTTTTTATTAAAAAAAACTTTGTCCAGGTGACAGGCTGCATGTGCTCAAATGCTGAATATTTCTTTCTCTTTGCTTGACACAATACTGATTTTCACAACAGATTTTTTTTCTTTTTGCCCAGTCCCATAAATACTGCCTTTTTTTTTTTTTAATGCAAGTTGTTACATAAAGCTAAAATTAGTTCAGATACTGTCATACTTTTGGGAAGGAAATCTGAATGCCATTCAGTAGAAGTGACATTGGGCTATATTGGAGCAACTGAATAGATGATGGTTTAAATGCCCCTCTGGAACATGAATACAGACATTTTGATTAATGTCTTTGTCATGGGCAAAGATTATTTAGTTAATGATTTGCAGTTTCCTTTGCCTGGCTCTAGGAAATCGTGCCAAATCCCAGGGTGCAAGGGAGGAACCAAGCAGCTTGAAGCCATTGGGTTATTCATGTGCTTTCAGCACGTGCCCAAAAGCTCTTCTGGATCAGGCTTGAGGCTTGCAGGGGAATAAAGCTCATGGAATACTAGAAATAAAAATATCTCTTATTCATACTTTGATTTGCGGGGCTGAAAAGCTGCAAATAACTGTGAGGGTGGGTGGGTGTGGTACAATTTTTGGTGCCTTTTCTGGAAAGCCCTGCCTGGAAGAAGCTGTGGTGCTCCTTCCAGGCTGGTGTTCCCTGTGCTGCTGGTGTGTGGCAGTGAGCTCAGCCTAAAAGAGCAGCACAAAGCCCAGTCTAATCAGTTTTGAAAACCTGTGCTGGCTCCTGAGAGCAGCTCCAGAGTCTTTGCTCAGTGCCATGAGAACAGGAGGAGTTGAAGGGTAGGATGTGGGGGTGTCCTTGCTGCTTCCTCTGCCAGTGGGGCTGCAGAGCCAACAGCAGGAATTCCAATGGGAATGAAGCAGTGGCTTTGTGATGGGTGTGGTGGGTTAATCCCAGCTGTAACCCAGCACCACACAGCTGCTTGTTCACTCCCCTGGGAAGGAGATGAGGGGGAGAATGAGAAAAGTGGAAAAAACCCACATGTGGGTTGGGATAAAGACAGTTTAATAGGGAAAGGAAAAGCTGTGCATGCAAGTAAAGCAAAACAAGGAATTAATCCCCCACTTCCCATGGGCAGCCATTCCCAGAAAAGCAGGGCTCCATCGTGGGTAAGGGTGATTTGGGAAGACAAATGCAATAACTGTGACTCTCCTCCCCTTCTTCCCCCTGCTTTATATCCTGGATATGATGTCATATGGTCTGGAATATCAGCTGTCCCACCTGTGCCCCCTCCCAGCTTCCCATGCTCCCCCTTTCCAGTGTGGCAGCACAAAGAGCAGCAAGGCTCTGTGCTCAGCAGTAACAAAACCATCTCTATTATCACACAAATCCCAACCACAGCCCCACACCAGCTGCTGTGAAGAAAATTCACTCTATCCCAGCCAAAACCAGCACAATGGGGTGAAGAAGTGGCAGTTTATGGGTCCCCTGAGGCAGCAATCCCAGTGGGGAGGAGGGGACAGGACAGACTCAGGTGGCTGGACAGTGCCACCACCTCACTGCTGCTTCACTCCAAAGGCTCAGAAAGAACAATAAAAAATTTGGGACTATAATGCCAAATGTCTTTATCAGCAGGGATCTTAATGCTCACTGTTATCAGGAGAGCCAGCTGTGATAATTTTGTGTATGTGAAAGAGCAGCCCCGTGCATGTTGCCATTTTTAGTTTCAAAGCTAATTTTGAACAAAACATTTTGATGTTCACATGTGAAGTTCTCTGTAAGCAAATTTATTTTTCCATTCCTGTTGTGTACAGCCTGTCCCCTTCTGTTCTAGATGCACATTAGATTTTTCCTCTCCTCCTTCTTCATTCTTAGCTTCCAGAATGAAAGAAGCCATTGAAGGTTTAAACAACTTAAACAGTTACTTTTAAATTATCTTAACATGTTCAAAAACCTTGCCAGATTTACCCTTTGGAAGGTAATAAAATAATTTGGAATAAAATGTGACCAGATAAAATGAATATGATTTTATTATTCATGAATACTTTAACCTGAATGCTTTAGTGCCTACATCTCTCTATTATATTAAATTATGGTGAAACATAAAACTGTCACACTGGGGTTTGTAGATTGATATTCCCTATGGATTCTCCTTATGCTTTTCTATAGCTATCCCTGTTCCTGCTAATGGAACTGGTCCTTTGATACCTTTTTGCTTCTAGTTACATTCTCCCTCTCTTGAATGCCTTGGAGCACCTTTGTGTCTGGTTGGGAGGTTATCCCTCTTTTCACAGGGAACACACAAATAACCTTATGTATTCCCACCCACACGTGTACTTTTGTATCTGACTTGCTCTTTTATGTTTCTCCTTTTTTCATATGTTCTCTCTGGGCATTTTTTTCCCCCAGACATCACACTTTAGGGGATAGTTTTGGAGGGATGTTCAGATATTTAGGAGAGATTCCCATTAAAGTTAATGAGACATGTGGCTAAATGCCTGTGCCCTGCATTAACAATACCCTTTACTGTTTATTGTCTGGCTTAAAGAAAAGGTCACATTGGCTCCTTGCTCCTAGTCCTGGATCTTTACCTTCTCTTTTAGACCTTAGAGGTCACTGAAAGAGAAGAATGTCAGGCACAGGGCCTTGCAAGGCTTTTTTTTTTCTCAGCTGCCATAATTGTTCCTTTAGGTCCGTTTCTTTTGAAAAGGAGCTGTAGAAATTCCTAATTTTTTATCCCAAACTGTCAAAAGCACAGTGATGGCAAGTTATTGCTGAAGAACCACGAGGTTCACTGTGGTGTTTTGTACAGAAAATTCCACTGGAAAAAGCAGCAGATCTTCAGAGAAGGGACTTTTATCCCTCTGTGCTCACAGGAGCTGGCACAGTAGGATGCTGGGAATAACCTGCTTATCCCAATATAGATAATACATATTAACAATAAATATTTGCTGAGGAGGTAACACAGGACAAACCTTCACCTGTGTCTTTTCCTGAGAATTTTTGGTTAGAATTTCTGCTACTGTGGCAGGAGGAGAAGGTGATGGTGAGCACAGGTCTGAGCTAAGATGGGAGAGAGAAAAAGGGGAAGAGCTGTACCTTCCCAGCTGTGTCCCATGGACTGGCTGCAATTCCAGCCCCTCCACCTGGGCTTGGGTTACAGTAGCATCTGACTGATCAGGAAATTGGTATTTCTAAACAATATTCTAAAGAATAAATGTTATTTAATTTCCTTGTGCCTTAGTCTTCTCATGGGGATTATGATATTTAAGTCTTGGTAAACATGAGCTGAGGGCCTCAGGTGAAACATGCAGCAAATGTAATCTTTGTAATGTGAGCAAGAGTCCAGCTTTAGATCCTTTTTTTAAAATTCATTTTATTAGCCCAAAGGTAATCTCTGTGCTCTATTATAATGGAACTTCTCTGCTATAATGAGAAGTCAGTTATTCAATACAGTCCTCATCAACATTGTATTTTTTTTTCATGTTTCTAAACCTCAGTAGAAAATGGCATTAACCATTGTATTGAGCTAAGGAGCTGAAGTACAGCGAGGTTAAAGACAGCTTCTGCACTAAAAAGCAAAATGTGTCTGAGATTAAATTCTGAAGTAAAAAAAAAAAATACATTGAGTGAAATAAAACATTAAAATTAAATGACTAACATGGGTGGGTGAAGTTCAGTCTAAGTAGGAGTGTTTAAGATGAGAAGGTTTTTATCCAACAGTGAATTGGCTAATGATGTTGCTAATGTGGGATCCTACAGCTGACAGTTTGTTTCTGAAGGCTCTATCCTAATGCTGCTGCTTGGAGAGCTACAATTACACAAAAAGAAAATGCCATTTGTCTGTGCATGCCATCAGTCTTCATCCAGTCCTTTTTGTGCTCCTCATCTTTATGTTGGGAGCTATGGGAGTGGGAAGGGACTGGATTTGTGTGGAAGGCAGGCTCACAGATGCACACAGACCAATGTGTTCCTTTGAGGGGAAAAAAGAGGAAAAAATCTAAAATTGCTGCTAGACAAAACCAAGCACCTGGCCAAAAGGATTTCCAAACAGAGAGCAATGTTTGCTAAATTTCTCTGGCAGTAAGGTGAACTGGGATATTAACCTGTGTGGACAGAAGCATTTTGCTCTTTATACAGGGAAAGCACAAAGTATTCTGATTCAGGAGGCAGGAACTAATTAATTGGTTAATAATGGTGTCATTAATATGCTTATTACTCATTTCCTCTGCGGTATCACACAGGTGTTCAGTCGTAAATAGCTGCTGTGCTGGGCCCTGGGCATGCATGGAATGAGAAGTGTTTGGCAGAAGTGATCCCTAAATCCAGTGCCCTCCAAGGGCTCTGCTCTTCCCTTCCCAGCAGCTCTGCAAGGGGACCTGCCCTTCCTGTGGGAAGGGTGATCCTGCACGTTCTCACAAGGCTGTGTCTCCCTCACGCTGCTCAACATCTGTGTGAAATAGTGTAAATTAAATTAGCATCCAGCTCTAGGTCTTTGAGATAAAGAAAAGCAACTGAAAAGCATCTGGTTTCTGTTTCCAGCCCTGCTGAGCCCCTCTTTGGAGGCTGGGCAGTTATCCTGCACGCTGGGTTGCAAAATTCCCTGATATTTGCTTATATAATAAGACATGCAGAGAAGGGAGATGCTTTAGTTCTGTCAAGGTGACTTGAAAACCCAAGTCCTGATGTAAAAAGGGAGATGGGGAATTATAGCTGGGCAGGTAACGAATTGTGAACAAAAAAAAATGTCTTTTCAGCACTTACAAAGTTTTACTGCAGCTGTAATAGTGTTTTGTTTTTATGGGAATTTATGTTTCCAATCAAAACTATGTTTTTTGACCCAAACTGAAGCCTGGTGTGTAAGAAGTCATTGCAAGTGGTCTTAACATGCAAGAAGTTTTGAATTATCTGCAGCAAGCTGAAAATCAATGTTTTTAGAGCAGGTGGAGATGGAAACGGAGATTGAAGGAAAAATTTTGAACCAGCTGTATTAGGAAAGTAAGAGACCAGCCTCACTGCAAATTGATGGCAATTAGGATCTTGGTTATCTGTGTGTCTCTGATTCTTATCAGAAGCAAAAAAGGAAGTGCAATCCTCTATTTTCAAAGTGTATTAATGAAATTCAGAGAGAAGACTGATCTGCCAAGCGGGCTTGGGTTTGGGATATTTAATTGACTTTGTGCCTTCACATCTGCACTCTTGTCTGGGGTAAATGTGAGGCTACATTAAAGAGGTAGCAGCTGGAGGGGGCTTGAAGAATTGCTGGAAATGGGTTTACTGGGAAAGTTTCTTAATTCCCTTGCTCTGCCTATTTTCTCAAGTAGCAAAAAGAGATTATTTTCGTCCTTTCTTCTCTACTTCTTAATAAATGTGAATTTGCTGCATTGGAAACTTTAATACATCCTAAAAAGTAAAACCAGGACACACCTGCTACACAGGAATAATAATAATAACAATAATTGCCTGACTGATACAAAAGAATTGTTGATGAGTCCTCAGTGGAGTTAACAAGTGATGAAGATGCTCAAATGAGAGGCTCTATTTGCTTACAGATCCCTGTGCTCCCATTTCTGCATTTCAGCAGTTGTTGGAGTGTTCCATGGGAGTTTGGGAAGCATTTTTGGCCTCACAAATGATAGGTAAAATGTCAGGTATGTCAAAAGATACCCCAGCTCCTCATGCAGTATTGATTCACATTCACTGGGATATGTTTTCCACATGTTGTATTTTTTTTTTCCAATCAATATTTTTTCCAATTTGGCTTCTGGCCACAGGGAAACTGTAGCCCAGCATTCCCATATTGGCACAGAAGTGCAGCCTTTGGCTTTAATTGTCAAGAGCATCTGGCCTTCTTTACCTTCTGCTGGCCCCATCTGAGGCACCTCCCTGGGCTGGTGGTAGGGAGCCTGAAATTTGATAAAGAAGTTGGTTACAATGCAGTCCTGCAGCTTAAATGCCATGACATTTCCTAGGTATTAACATAAGAACGTTAAATTAAAATTGTGTTCCGTGGGGACTGTAGCTTTGCATGGCTGGGGAGAATTCTCCTGCTTCTGCAATGAGTTTAAGCTGATTACATTTGCAGTTAATACATTCCTGCCAGGGGTACCACTCTGAGGCACAACCAGGAGTCAGATTGTGCTCTGAGATGCTCTGACACATCTCAGAGTTCTTCCCAAGCCTGGTGAACATCCCCAGCCCCGGTGGGCTGTGAGCCAGGGAAATCAGCTGAGTCAGGACTCGGTGGCTGCTGCTTTAAATAACCAACTGCCCATCGTGGGGGGGTAAATTTGCATTGGCCTCATTGCCTTTCCTGCAGCTCTGACAATTCCCATCAGCTCGGATGTGCCCTGTTGAGTCCTGAATGGCTTGAAAGTGAATGTAAATGGCAGCTCTGCGAGGGTGGGTAGTTAAAGGTATATATGACACTCACTACTCTGATTAAAGCTCATTGCAATTAAACAAACATACACTCTCCTGGCTTTCATGTGCAGTGATTCATGCCCCAAAACCAGCAGCACTGGCTTTGGTTATTTGTTATCCAGATAATCTGAGTGCTGCTAAAACTGGGGTGTTGTTTCTATAGTTATTATGAAATAGGATCTGTTGTTTTGCAGTAAATTGGAAACTATAACTTGGGCTTTGATTAATCTTTCCCTGAAACATGGAGGTCATTCCTAACTTCCAGATATTTCTATTCTCTGTGTATATTAATTTCTAGTAGCCTGGGGTTCAATACATATTTTTCTGTTTCATTTCCACAATTAATGGCTGTAAGACAACACAGATAAAAATGCAAATGAGCAACTTATCTTTATGCTTTTCTACAGGATGTTTACAATTGCAGTTACAGTGAGCTTTTAAAACTGCCCCAACAGCTTTTCCTGCAGATATGAAAATTATAAAGATACCCTTATAAATTACAGATTTTAAAAACTGCTGTCATTTTAAATAGCTGTATTTTTTATGTTTATTGAGACTATTTTGAGCATAAATGCAACACAGTTTTTCTTTTTTGTAATTCAGAGTAATACATATCAGCATAAAGAGAAGCCCAAAGACATATAAATATGTATATTTTTTTTTCTTTTCCTCTGCAAAGATTTTAGAGTAGAGACCCATAAAAGTGAGCATTTCTTGCAATAGCTGCCTCTAAATTCTCCTCCAGGATACACTGCTGTCACAACATCCTGGAATCAAACCTGGAAGAGAAAGTACAAGAGAATTGTGGATCTTGACAAAACCACGGGGCTGTTCCAGCTGCAGCATAATGGGGGCACTGGGAAATTAAAACTACTCAGTTTTCCCCGAGTTGCATTTCTACAGCTGGTAGTGAAAACTTAATTTCTGCTTATGTGTTAGTTAAAGAGCTAATGCAGTTGGGAAGAGTCTGTTCCAAGAAGCAGGTGAAGTTTTCATTCACCTTTTTGCAGCTAAAACAAGAACTGAACTAGGGCAGGTGGGATAAGGGGACTATGAACACTGAAAATCTGCTGCCTTAAAATGACTGTGTTTTAAAGGGTTTTTTGTCCTGACTTTTCTGATGAAGAATATCTTATTGCTAAGATGGATTTGCATTTAAGTAGTACCAGGTTATTTCTTCAATAGACCTTATGGCTGCATCTGAAGTACAGGAAAATGTCAGCCCTTGGTGTCCCTGGCCATGGCAGGGGATGGAACAAGATGATCTTTAAGGTCCCTTACGACCCAAACCATTCTGTGATTCCATGATCATCCAACTTCACTTCATGCCTGCAGTGTTTCCTGTGGTGTCTGGGTGTGTGTTGGTGGTACAGCTTGAGTTTGTGCTCTCTGGGACAGAATCAGCCTGGTACTGGAATGAACAAGCAGGCAACACTGATGGCCTGAATCCTTCAGAGTCCTTCTGCTTTGTGGTTTTTTGCATCCTCAGTGAGAGCAAAATGAAGCCAACTGGGTGGAAATACAGATTTACACCCTGAGGGCTGGACTATCAGACAGGGATGAGAGATGTAACCTCAGGTGTGACATCTGCAAGCCAAGCTCTGGGAGCAATGATCTCTGAACGTGGCCTGTGGTTTGCAGTGTAGTTCTGCACCTCTGAAGGGTTCTGGTGTAATAATGTAATAATTCCTCACTTCACTACACTCCATGGTGTGGATGTATCAGCCAAAGGTCGCATCTTTTTTATCAAAATGGTTTCACAGGAAGTTATATTGCTACTCTCAGTCTTTCCAGGTGATTAATTATCCTGTTATATATTCCTGAATGTCTATTTGCTCATCTCCTCTGTCAATCCAAGGTCCTTGTGCAGTATTTGGAAGCAGTTACATCCGAGGCTCCCTGCTGGGAACTTGGAGCTGGGAATCTAAATTGGGAGACCAGATATTAATACAATTATTTCACATCAGGGAGCACAAGATGGGTATATCCATGAGTGTGGCATGCAGAGAGAGGAGCATCTGACACCCCATAACCTCACCATCTACTTGCACCCCTCTGACTTGTTGATTTATACTCAAATTTGATTGCTCATCACTGGTGTTCTAACTCCAGTGGTAATATCTGAAGTTGAGTTGAAGGTTAAAATCAAAGCACACTGAGAGTGTTATTTCTAGTCAGTTAAGGGGCAAGGAAAGTCATAACGTAGATACAGAAGGAAATGTTGGCTGGGGCAAACAGAATTCCCTCCCAGGCTGTTTTAGGTAAAGAGAAACAGGCAGGGAATGGCTCTGAAATGCTGTACATCTGTGTATGGAGCACCCTAATAGAGGAAATCAAAGCCAGTATTGCATCCTTTTTATTTGTCTTCAAATATTAGGAGCAAATGGTGTCTGAACTGGCATCAAGGCTGCAGGTAGGTTGGCCTCTCTTGGGGGTTGTTTCCTATCATTTTGGGTGGATATTTCCATGCAGGTTTCCACTGTGTTTATGCTGGCAAGGATCACAGCCCAGAACTGAGCTGGCTCTGAGTTATCTCCATTTGCCTGCTGTGAGATGTGTGTGAGAGCTCTCCAGGAGAACAAACAGAACTCTGCAGAATTTTTGGTGCAGATTTCTCATCACCTTTTGAGGCAGCTTCAGCTGAGAACCAAAAGCTGAATTAAGCACGTGACTTTCAGTCACAGTGAGAAGAGTCTAAATCTCTTTTCTAATCATATCTTTGTGACTTTATTATGTTTTCTAAGTTATGCCCTCCTACCAACTCCTACATACCTGCCTAGAAGAGGGTATTTGTTTTATCCTTTGGCTATTTTATGTAGTGGGGTTGGCAGTGTCCCTCTACTCTATCTCATATTCAAGACTTGATATCTATTAATAATTGCTAGCTTTTGTCATTTTTCTTCCCTGTTGTTTGCACAAAGGATAGTTCATGTGTTCTGAACTCTTACTCTTTCACCTGCATTGTCACAAATAAAATATGCTCAAGGCCACATTTGCCCATGGAAAACAAGGTTGCCTTTGTTAACATAGAATCTGAGGGAGCATTGGATGGATTTGTGGCAAAGGGAAAGAAGGGGAAAGATTCTAGGCCCTAGATTTGTGGCAATTCACCTCAATACACACAGATAGGTAGTGACTGTTTGCAAGGTGGGAGGAAGAGAAAACAAGGAACAGAAACAGACAATTTTTAAGAAGTCTTTATCAATAAAGGAATCTAAATTCTTTTATTTTGGAAGAACAGTTAGAGATCCTGAAAATGGAGAGTTATTTTTTTTACTACGGTATTTACTACATATTGTGCTTTCCTTTCTATCTCTGAGTTTAACAGGACCATCTGTCAAAAATATTAGCAATGGACAAATACGGTGGATAAGGCAAAAGTAATTACTCACTTTCCTTTGGTCCTACATACAACAGCTTAAGCAAAATAAAAGAGCAAATAATGAAGTTCCCAGGCAAAATCTGAGCTTTTTTTGGTGTCATCTTTCCCCTCATACCCTTTGCAGAATATAATTAGATCTGTCCTTGGTAGATGTGAAAGAGCAGTGTTGCTTCTTTATCATACATGTGTGTGCATTTTGCTTCCCTAATGGTTTTTTTTGGAGTTTGCAGGGGAGATCACTGCTGCCTGTGTTCCCAACACCCCTTGGGTTGGTGCTCACAGCAAACCCCAGCTATAGATAGCGCCCAGCCTTCTCAGCTGTCACTGCATCCTTCCCACCATCTGTTTGCCATCCCAAAAGGCTGCCAGGGTTCCAGGGGCCTCCTGCATGGGAGGATTATGTACAACTCTCTCACCAGCTCTGCAACGAGCTCTGGTTTGTTTGTCACTGCTGGGTTTGTCTCTGAAGTGCTTTTGAACGTGAGGATGGGAGGTAATTCTTTATTCCCCAGCCCTGCTTCAAGTTCCAGGTCTCTCCAGTGGTTTTTTTTTTTGGTCTGGTACAAGCAGAGTGTTCCCATTCAATGCAGTCAAATGCAGAAGTTCAGAGCAATGCCCAGATTCTGGAATAAGATGAGTTTGCTGAGAGCAAACAATGAAGCAAAAAATAGATCTTCCCAGGCTGCTTTTGGCTTTGCCTGGGAGTTGCTTGGCAATGAGATTTCCTGGAGCTGGGAAAGGACATCACTGCAGCACTGAAATCCTCCCTAAAGCCCAGCTCATGGCCTAAACTCAGGAACTCAATTCCCCCTTATTAGAAAATGTAGATTTTTTTTTTTTAAACTTGCACATTAAATCTATAAGGAAATTTCATCTCCTTGAGTTGACCTGTGGAGAGATGAGCTCCTAAATTAAGTCCACTAAAGTTTTTGCTTGAACACTGCTTCCTGTTCCTGCTTCTTGCTGGATGTAAATATTTGGGATGTATTTTGCACACAAATTTGAGATATTGGGCAATATAATGTAGCTACTAAAATATATGCTTTCCTTATTATTCCACACACCTCATCATTTATATCACTCTTAAGAATACCCTGGTTACATAAATGTTTAACAATAAATAGTCTCCAGGCGTTAAGAAGGAGAATTCAAAGCCACTGAAACAATGCAAGATATTTCTATTTAGTGCTTCTTTTCTGTCAGTAGAACACAGTGGATATAATTTTAATGATCTTTCTTTGTAAGGAACCTAATTATCTCAACAAACTGACTTTCTAAACAGAACTATTTTCATCTGGGGGAGTGGAAGGCAGATCAGAGGAACAGGAGAGAGAACATTAAATTCATTTGGGGTACACACATCTATCTGGAATTTGATGGGTTCAGCCCAATTTGATTTGATTTTGTGCAGCATTGGGTCTCTCTCACTCCTCCAATTGCTGTTCATGACTGTCCTTTTCTTTCCTGACTTGGAACAGCAAAATAAGTGGTTTTTTTTCTGTTTCCAGGAAAGGTTTTAACTTATACATCTACAAAATACCATTGCAATTTGGTATAGGAAGCAGGATTATCTTCATTGTTCCTTCTAAACAGTCTTTAACCTCAAAAAACCCTACAATTTGGATCTTTCATGAAACCTGCAGGAGACATTTTATTCCTGAGTAAATTTCTTGTATAGATGTAGTGTTGGATTTAAAGAGAAGGTTTGTACCTATTCAGACACACTTATAAATCAGATTTTGAGATAAGATATGGCTTAATAGTAATAATAACAGATATAAGATATTGCTGTCTCATTATGTTAGAAATAATATGAAGTACTCCATATAACTTTAAAATATTTTGTTATCAGCAGTTCCTTTAATATTTAAAAATAAATTGTATAATTTGAAAACATTTTTCAACAAATTGAATCCAGAGGCTCAACCAGTTTTTCTGTTTCTGCCATGGAAATTCTGCATGACAGGTCATGTATTATTCCTGCAGGGCTTCAAGATAAGTGGGAAGAGTTTCTGGAATCAGCCAGGTCTGGGTTCACTCCTCTGCTTTCAAAGATTGACACTCACCCTCCCTGTGCCACAGGGACACAGGACAGAGCTCTGTTTCCTGCTGGATATCTCCTGAGTTGTCTGTGACAGTAAAATTTCCTCTTTCATGATGAAAATCCCCTTTAAAATAAAAGACAGATGAAGAAAACAAAAATGACTCTGTCATGAGAGCAGCAAAAGAAGATGTGCAGGAAGCTGTTTGCTGGTGAGTCAAAGCAGCCTGAAAAAAATCCCTTTTTATGCCCCCATCTAGCTCTTTTTAATTATACTATTACTTTAATCACACCTGTCTGACATCCCACTATGTGCATCTCAGCATTGCCAGACAGGGAAGTTTTTGACTTGAGCAAATAAAATCTGATTTCTGAGTGCTCTGGTGTTATCTATTGTTCTTGTGATACTGAGACACTGTTGAGCTGTCCCTGGGGAGAGGGGAAAAAAAGAGAAAGAGAATATTTTTTGCTATTTTTGATGTGATCTTGGTGCTCTTTAAAGTGACAAGTCCAAAATCTAAAGAGACCCTGAAGCCTTTTTCTTACTGAACCAGCAAGAGAGGCACACACAATTAAACTGGGTTGCTTGGGTTGGTTTTGGTTGGGGTTTTTTTTAACTATAGTCCAATGAATTCTCTCTAAAAGATATTAATTTTCACTTGAATCCTTAACAGATCATTCAGGCTTTGGGGACTTGACTTGGGGCAAGCTACTTATGCTCTGTCTTCATCATTTGGTAACTGGGATTAAGAAGATTTCTGGGATTTCTGTTTTCTTGAGAGGAGGGAGGGGAGGTGGAAGCAGTGACGTACTACACTGCTGTCATAACCTGCTTTAAAAATCATTAACATCTCTGGGAGGGTAAATGGAATTCAGGAATTCTCCCAGCAATTTGCTAAAAATTTTAATGTAGCAAAGTTGAACACAAATGACAGAGCTCAGGACAACAGAGAAACAAACCTCTTTTTGCTCCAGCTCCACAAAAGAATCTGTATTACAAAAACATCTGTCTGTAACCACACTGTTTTGTTGTTTTTTTTTTTCCACTCAAGAACAACAATTTCATCTTAACTGATTGTTTCTGTTTTGGGACTGAAGGTTTCTGCTGCTTTCAAAGCTCTGTGACTGTGCAGCGATGACAAGAGGAGGAACCAGAAAACCCCAAAAATTTGTGTAGTGCCAACTTAGCATTCCAGAAGGTACTTGCCAACAGGGCTAGAGGTGATATTTGCCTCTAGAAAATAGTGTTTGATTGCTCTTTCTGACATGTGAGATAGTCAGAATAATGTTCACAGTTGAAATGAGGGAGTTGGATGCTCAGTGGAACCCGGTGTTTATTTTACTGTTGTGATATGATGTTCTGCATTCCTTAAATCCAGTATTTCTGCTCCAAACATAAATGATATCACACCAGATATGAATAAAAGAAGGGAAAATCTCCATATGAAGCCAGTCTACCTAATTAAGGCAGATCATTAGAGAAGGGGAGGAGAAAGAAGAGTAAATAATTGGGGTGATGGATTCAGAGTGCCAGTTGTAGTCACTGGCTTAAATTCTATGGATGTCAAAAAGTTGTTTCATTTTTCCCCTGACAGTGAACAATCTTTTTTGACTCATTTTTCCCTGCAGGGTCTCACTTGGATGAGGGTGATCAGGAGAAGACTCTTTTGTTGCAAATTACAAAAGATAATATCACCCTTTAAACAAGTTAGTGAGAGAGAACAGAACAAATGTAACACATGTGGTCTGAAACTGTGAAGTAAATCAAGTGATTTCTGGGAATTACATGAATATATGTATACATTTTAGCATTCCTAGAGAGAAAAAAAAGTTGAAAAGAAGATAATAGCACCTCGGTCAATGTGCACAGGTCTTAACTCCACTTTGTTAAACAGCCTCAATTATTTCAAATGTGCCTGGATGTTTAAAAAGGAACAGCTTTACAAACGTGGAATATACAGTAGACTGAATGTTACAACCAACTTGAAATGTTCCTGAATTCTTGCTGGTGCAATAACAACTGATAAAATCTATAACTAGAATGTTTCCATACAGCACTACCCCTGTGGGATACCTCTGAGTGTGTTTATTTGAAATGTTCTGGAAACAGCACTGGAAGTGTTTACAGTAAGCAGTGCAAATTCACTTCATTCTTTTCCTCCATCCCCGAAACACCACTAAATTCTGAATTTTAATGATAAGATTTTGACTCTGGGCTAAAGTCTGAGCACAGAATGCAAAGGGAGATGACACAGATTGGAGAATGTGCTCTCATTCCTTCCATGCTGCTGACTTTGGTCTTTTCCATGATCTCATTAGTTCAGAAAAGCCTCCTTTTTTCCAATTTGGTGTCTGCTTTCTGCTCGAGTCTCCTTATTTCCCTGTTTTTGCCCAACAGCAGGAAAGGACCCACTGATGCCCTGCAGTGAGTGGGACAACACAAAGGAAGCAAAAGCTCCTTGTCTTCCCTGGCTGTGCCACCTGCAGGATTGGGAGTCTGGATTTCTGATACAGAGCTACAGACACACCTGAGCTGAACCACCAGGGGATCCCAAAGGGATTAGTCCCCCTACATTTGCATATTTAATAATTCCATGAAATTAGCACAGATCTGGAAACGGAGGGAAGGGAATTAAAAATTGCCTCCAAAAATTACGGAGCAAATTAGCTGATCCTCTGAATATCCAGGCATAATTAGAAACCAATACCAGCTAGAAAACAAATGTCAGCCTCAGCTGGAGGTGGCAGGAGGAAGTCATCAGCCAGCACTTTTCTCCTTCCCTCGGTATAAACAGCAGATGAGGTTATCCCTAAATGATAAACAGAGCCCATCTGCTGCCCTCAAATTCAGTCAAGAGGGAAGGTGAAAGCTGGAATGGAGCAGGTTTGGGTGACGTGGAAGACACAGACTCAGGAGCTGGAAGAAAGATGTGGAATCAAGAAGCTGTTTGGGACCTGGTGTCTTGCATGGCTTTGTTCCCTCCTCCCACTTCCAGCAGTGGAAATTTGGTAAAAGCACCACTTTTCTCCATGTCTACCTGTTCATAAACTCCACCACTGTAAGGGAAAGGGAGGAGCACAACTTCTACAGAGTCTCTTTGGACCTCTTTGGACCCCAAGGGACTCTTGTCCTTTGGGACCTGAAGCATCTCTATGTCCTTTCAGGAGCAGGTTCTACTTATGGAGCAAAGGAAATGCTGGAAGTAGAAACTCAGCTGATATTCCAGAACTTCCATGGGCTAAAATGGTGCTGAGGAATCATCTGATTGTTGGTGAGCAACCCAACTGCTCAAGCCCTAAAAATGAGGTAGATTTAGAGCAAAAATAAATTTGATGCAGAATTGAAGGATGCTATTTTTGGTATGGTTAGAATGAAATAAATATCTAACAACAGATGTTATTTTTCAATAATTATTTAGAGATAATTTTTATTTTAAAATTAAAATTCACAGTTGAATGTACAAACAAGTACAAAAAATACAGGCAAAATGTTAACCTACTGGTAATAAATTTGTTTTAGTCTCAATTGCCTGTTACAAACTTCTTAGACTCCAGCACTTCCTTTCCCTCATCTGGTTTCCCTCCAGGGTCTGTTGGTCCCCCAAAAAAATTAATTTCAGGGAAATTATGCAGGACTTGGGAATTCTGCAATGGAAAACCGTCAACAGACCTGTCATGTTTGGTACCTACAGAGGTTTGGACTGATATTAGATGACAAAAAGAATCATTGCTTACCTGGAAAACTCTTGACCCAGGCTCTGAGTTTATAAAAGGAACAAAATATCCTCTAATTTAGAATATGGAATATAGGTCGTACTGAATGGTTGATGGTAATATAGGAAACAAAAGTTTTTAAAGATTGCAATGTCAGTTGACAGGTAAAATAACCCATCAGGATCTAATCTTGCAAAAATCCTTTAGGTAAATGATGGTAGAAATTTTGGTCTGGAAGATGTTGACATTCTTAACTTCTGAATAAAGAGTTTCAATTTATCATGCTCAGTGCTCCTGTTCAAGTCTTCTAATGTTTCCTTTGAACTGTGCTGAACATTTCTCTTTCCACCCACTAATGATTTGCAAGGGTTACAGAGGGATTTTTCCGTTCCTAACTTTGTTTCTCATCCCTCAATGCCCATGTCAGACACTGCTGATAATGTCATTTAATAGGCTGCTCTGACTAGAAGGAAAACTAAGCAAAACTCTTCTTCTATAACCACAAATACTTCAAAAAGTGTTTCCTCTCTTCCTGTGATTTCAACAAGACTCAAAGGAAAAGAAAAAAAACCACTTTCTCTGACCTTTTGAAAGCAGATATTCTTCTGCCTTTCAAATTTAACAGATCACACACCATCTATGTTCTTTGTGCTGCTCAAAGGCTTTCCAAGCTGTGAGGAATTATGTACAGAAACACCTTGACAGAAAGAATTACAGCCCTCTCTATATCTTTCCTTGTGTTTCTTAGAATATTCTGCTCAATTGATTAACTTTTCCAGCACTGGAGTTGTACCCTCTCTGACACTAATAGCAAAAAATTTTAATTCCTTCTTTTGAAGCTTAATATTGAATTAATGAGAAATAGCATGGTATTTTTTCCATGCACCAAAAAAACCCAAACAAACCAGTTTTGAACTTCATCTGGAAAATTTGAAAAATATTTTCAAATTTCTTGTAATTCACTTAGTTAAGTGTCTGTATAGATTTTTGATTTATTTAAAATCTGGGTTAAGCTTTAGAGCTTTATTTCAATACAATTATAAATGTTTTGTGATTCAATAACTTCTCAGAAATCACAAAAATATCCTGAAGCTGGGCTATTCCTACAATTTCCACTCTTTCTATGCTTGCAAAGCTCGAATTCCACATGATATGTTTCAAATTGAGGCAGATAACGGGAGACTGTGTTTACATCTGATTTCCAATAAAAATCTGATCGATTCTGAGAGAACTTCATTTCACTTGTCAGTAATTTTTGCAGCTGGGTAATTGCAAAAGTTTTACACAGCCTTATATCTGAAAATAAAACCCTCCCTTTTATTTATTGAGTGCTTGGTTATATTTATAGTATTTTACCTTTCAAACAAAAATTTCATATATGCTTCAAGATTTTGAAATATGTATTTTTTTTCTCTCTTTTTCATAAATGTAGAGCTCTGTATTTCCCCCCAGTGATGTGTGTGTTTCATTGGGGCACAGTAAGGACAAATCAATGAGGCAGGTGAGCACAGTGAATCACCAGGGGCTTAAAACTGCCTAAAGATATATTAACTCAGGGAGTTATGCATTAAAATATCTCTTCTACTAAATATCTGTCAGCATGATTTCTGGATAATGGAAAATTACCAATTCTGTATTCCTTACTCCATATAACAGTATTGGGGCCAAATTTATGAAGTCCTGTTGGGTTTTAGTGCAATCCTTTGTGCCAAAACCATGTAGAACTTAAAAAAAATATCTACTGAAAAAGCTTGTGCTGGAAACCAAGAAGACAATTGTAACTTCACTGCAGCACTGAAGAAAGTAAACCTAAAAAATAGCCTTATTCCACAAGCCCTGATTCCTATATATCACTTGATTCCTACATGGAGCTCAGAAAAACCTCATAGACACTCATTCATACGTACAAGTAAATCCAATAAGTTCTAATTATTTAAACAACTTTTGGTGTAAGTTTCCTCTTATCTTTAGGCTACTTTAATTTTTTACTCAACAGTTCTAATAAAACCACCGAATCCCAGAATGGTTTGGGCTGGAAGGGACCCCAAAGCCCATCCAGTGCCACCCCCTGCCATGGGCAGGGACACCTTCCACTAGCCCAGGTTGCTCCAAGCCTGTCCAACTGGCCTTGGACACACTTCCAGGGATGGGGCAGCCACAGCTTTCTCTGGCAACCTGTGCCAGGGCCTCCCCACCCTCACAGCCATTAACTTTTCCTAATATCTAATCTAAATCTCCGAGTTTTAAACTTGTCTGCAGGTGAAAAGAGCTTCCTCACCCCGGTCTGAAATATTTTTTGCACTTCTCTTCCTCTGCTTTGTGCTCAAGATGAAATAATTTTTGTCCCTGATATGCTCTGAGGTTTTTCCCCGTGAGCTGCACGAATAAGCACTATAATTCTTCATTATTTATATAACATAATTCTTCATTATCATCAGAGCTGAGAACCCAGAGCATTTCCAACAGGCAGGTAGGAGCAGCTCTGCTGTGCTGTCCTACAGGGAGGCCCCACATATTCCATTTAACTTAAGGAGTCCGGATCTGACTGCAACGTTTTTTTCTGTCCTTGAAGGAAAAGACAGGACCATCTGCTCTGTCTACAAAACTCCTAGTTAGGAACTCTAGAGTTCTGAAAATAAGGATAAAATGGATTAAATTCAGTAGCCACCTAAAGGTTAAATTCAAGCCTATGTAAAGAAGAAGTGTGAGAAACATCCCTCGCCTTAAATCCATTTAAAGGCCTCAAAATGTAGCTATAGTGGGACTTAATGCATAGAGCTCATAAAGCTCTAAAATAAAAGGGAGTTTCACCACTTGTAGGAACCTGCATTTCTCAGCTGTTCCATATGAACGTGGAGATGAATTTGGTAGAAACCCTGAAGGGCAGTGACACCTGGGGGGAAGAATGAGCTGAGGGAATGATGCCTCCCCTTCAGCCAAGGAGGAGCAAAGGTGCCTGGAGGGCACTAAACCCTGGCCCCAGGTGCCACATCCACACTCCTTTGAGTACTTCCAGGGCTGGTGATTCCACCACTTCCCCGGGCAGCCTGTTCCATATCCTGAGCACTCTTTCAGTGCTGTCAGGATTTTCCCGATGTCCAAGCAAAATCTCCCCTGGCACAACTTTTGGAGACGACTTCCACGGATGTGGGTGGTTTTCCTTGGAAACAGCAGCTGGGAGTGAGCCCTGGAGAGCCTCCAGCCTTCCAGGAGGGCATTGGGGTTTACCCCCTGCCCCTTTCTAGCTCCCTGTTCAGCGAGTGTGTCCTGCTGATGGAAAATCTATGGAAAGGGAGGGTGGAACTGTGTTGGTGTCTGGTGGTGATTCTTCACTTCAAAGCTCTCAAGGATGTGGCACCGGTGGGAGGAGGGTCTAGTTAGTCCTGGCTCACCCAAGTGGAGCTTTTACTCTGCCTAAAACCCTCCTTGGAGCATAACAGGTGGGCAGATAAATTATTTTATTTGCAGTACCTGTATATTGCAAATGTGAACTAACTTTTCAAGCACCACAGTTCCCACCTTGAGGTTTCAAAGAAGGTGAGAGGCTGATATTAATGGTCTGAAACACTAATATTCACATGGTGTGCACCCTGACAGCAGTGCAACCTTAATATTTCCTTAAAAAGCAGGAAACTTACCATATATTCCCTGACTGTTTGGATAACCCCCTGGATTTTTACCAAGATACTTGTTACGGTTGCATATATTAAATTATAATTTCAGGGAAAGTATGGCTGATGTAAGTCAAACCAGAGCAAACCCAAAAAGAAATCCTACATAGGGGGCAAAAGAACAATTGAAGCTTTTCTTAAAAATCAGCTTTTGTGTTCGTAACAAGATAAAAGAACCTGTTGGTGGCAAAAGCTTTGTTTTAAAAAGATGCAGATTCTAAAATAATATTTTAAAGACAAGAAGGGAGGCTCAATGTAAATGCTGTTCTAGCTCTTTGGAAACCAAACATTACTCATGAAAGTAAGAAGATAATTTACAAATTTAGAGAAAAAGGAATTTCACATTGAAATAGTACTTTTAGCTGGACTTTGGCATTAGTATGTTATGTTAAAGTGTCAAAGTCCTTAAAGTATTGACAGTGTAAGAAAATATTAATCTGCGTACTTTAATTTTTCATATATATGAGTCACACTCACAGGATTTTTGCCTTTTGTGCCCATAATTTTGAGGGGCTTTAAGGATTTGTGACTAATACAGGGCGTGACTGTCTTCCTCTTTTTCTCCTCAGTGCAAAATATGTGTTTATATTTTTAATAATTTGTTCTACATTTTCCCCTTGTTTTCCTGCAAGTATCTTTTCTTTGCAGTTGCTCAGTGTTTTATTTAAAGTCATCTAATAAAGAGCATGGATTCAAGATTCTCACACTGCAGGAATATTAGACTTTACACGAATGTCTTTATCACCATTTTGCAGTCAGTGTTCAACTAAATGAATGGATATTTGATCCAGTGTTAAATTAAAAGCATATTTGTAAGCCTTTGTAATGTATTCCCTTCCCTTTCCTAACTGCCATGAGAAACAGTACAGATTTCAAGAGAGCCAGAAATAAGACTATGAAAAATATTATGCAAATATGTGCATAAATATGAATATTCTTTAATATTTGCTGTCCTGATGTTTGTGATTTTGGCCACTGAGGGCAGAAATACAGCTTGGGCTTCACTGATTTAAATCCTGCTGTGATAAAACGACTGATCCAACAGTAAAACCTACCTCTTCCTCTTGCTTTTTGCATAATAATTATAAATAATTATTGTCATATTTTATGGTTCAGTTTGTCCTTAAAATAAGGGTGGTTGTCACTGCAGACTTGCTGCTGCTGGAGGCCTTTGCTCAGGGGGCTGGATCCAGGCACACTCTGAGTGCTCTTGGAAGACACAATTTCCTTTGACACAAACCTTCCTCTTGCTGGAGGCAGAGGACACTTCCTGGGCTACCAGGAAGGGATGTCAGGACAGGCTGTGAGCTGTTATTCCATCTGTTTTATGGAACATGTGGTGTCTGCAGCTGCTTTCAGGGCAACCTGGTGGTGTCAAATCAGCAAGTACCAGTTATTTTGCTTCCTGCCACAGAGCAGGATTCTGAATATTCAGAACCTTGGCATCTTCATCCTGCTGCTGGATACTCAACCAGCATATGAACTGTGTGAAACAGGAGATATTTCTGAGCTCTTGCACAAGGCAAGTGCTCAAGAGCTGCAGATCCATAGGTTGCAGAGATAATCCCAAAAATCCAAACGATGTGTGGAAACATTCACATGTGTGCTCCTTATATAAACCTTACACTTCTGCAGGTACAAAGTTGCATCTTTTCCATGCCTAAAACAACCTGTGCTGACAGAGGAAGTCCAGTGGACCTTGATGTTAAAATGCTGTAGGATATAAACTTTTCTATTCTTCATTTTCCTCCTCCTTGTCACGGCTTGAAGTGTTTTCTCAGCCATCAGGAGGAGGTGATCCCACTGGGAACAGCTTCTTGTGAAAGTGTTGATCTGCTGACTGTGGCTGTGACTTCTCCAAGATTTTATTAAGCATCCATATGTCATTTACCTCATTCTTCTTGAAGCTCAATGCACACTGTCTGACACATGCTGCAATTCTGGGCTGAAAGCTGTTATTACCAAAATCACATTTCTGATTAGTGTAGAATAGAGAGGCATGTTATGAACCTTTTTGTGTGTGTTTTCTTGCCTTAAATGATGAAATATTGCAGATCATCTGGATTTCCTGCATTCCAGAGCTACCTTGGACAAGAATAGCCTGTGAGCTGCCTAAACAATTGAGACATTTCAATGTGTATAAACCCCCCAGATATTGGTGCTGTGTTACCCTGGTTTATATCTATATATATAGATAAATTTGCCTCATCTGTGCTTTGAGTTTAGACTTACATTGTTTACCATATTGCTACAAATATAAACAAATAACTTTGACAAGGTGATAGATCATCATCTTGGATTGACTTTCCCACCTTTCCCAGGGTATGATCCTGTGTGATCCTTAACACTCTTGTGAAAACCCTCCTGATTTTCTCTTAATGCTCTTGTGAAAGTAGTCTGACAGCAGCTCCCAATGGCTTCAAAAAGTACTGAAGCAGTAATATGTATTAAAACTCTGACACAGCTACCTGGCTTTCACTCCATTGCTCCCTCTCCAAGAATCAGCACCTGGAAAAGCTGTCGTGGCATAGAATCATAAAATATGCTGAGTTGGAAGGGGCCCACAGGGATCATCAAATCCAATGCCTGGCCCTTCACAGACACTCCAACAATCCCATCCTGTCCCTGAGAGCATTGTCCAAACCCTCCTGGAGCTCTGGCAGCCTTGGGGCTGTGCCCACTGCCCTGGGGAGCCTGGTCAGTGCCAACCACCCTCTGGGGGAAGGACCTTTCCCTGAGATCCAACTGACCCTGCCCTGACACAGCTCCATGCTGTTCCCTCGGAAGTGTCCCTTTTTCCACTGGGAGCCCTTGTCTCCTTTCAGCAAAGGATGTCCCATCATTTGCTTGTGCCCTTTGTTAGGAAAGTCCTTCAGGTCACGGCCAGTTCATTGTCCCAAGTGAGTCACTGTGACACAGGAGGAGGATGCTGTTGTAGGTAGTTTATCTGAGCTGCCCATCCTTAGCTTGTTCCAGGCCATGCAGAGGAAGTGGAGTCCATCTCAGGCTTAGAATTGCTTTTAAAATGTAGTTGGTAAGTCTTCACACATCCTCAGCAGAAGCTCTGTCCTTATTTCCCCTAAATAAGGATCGTCATTCAGATGATATCTGTGGTCTAGAGCAATACTTTATTGCCTTGTCTTCACCTGGCACGTTGCTTTCTGGGCTATTTGATATTCTGCTACCTGTAGCATTGCAAAGAATGTCTCATAACCTCTTCTGACTCTTATTTCAGTGGCCTTGAAAATCAGACCTTGTCCCCCAGAATATTTGAAGCTCTTAGTACATATCAGTGCACGACTTTTGGATCTCAGGGAAAGGTTCTTTCCCCAGAGGGTGGTTGGCACTGACCAGGCTCCCCAGGGCAGTGGGCACAGCCCCAAGGCTGCCAGAGCTCCAGGAGGGTTTGGATGATCCTCTGGGGCACAGGGTGGGACTCTTGGGGATGGACCTGTGCAGGGCTGAGGGTTGGACTGGGTGATCGTTGTGAGTCTCTTCCAGCTTGGGATATTCTGTGATTCTGTGTTTAAAACCACAAAAAGCCTAGGTATGACATCACCTCTGAAGTGCATTATCAACTTAAGAAGAAGTAGGGGGAAGGTCTGTGACAACAGGGAACTGAAGGGAGAAATTAGCCCTGATTTCCCTGGAAGGCCCAGCTCACACTTTGGTAGCATCTTAAACCAGTCACTTAAGAGCAGCATGTGGTAGAGGCCATAAACAACTACAAGAAACACTTCCAGCACTTCACATATGAAATCAGCCTGATTTTCTATACCCAGCACTACTGGAAATGCTGTGGTACCACAGGGGCAGTACCTATGAGGAGGGAGGAGTTTTATGAAAAGCTTTGGTATAACTTTGACATCCAAAGTAATAATTATTTCATTTTACTTGTAGGTGAAAATTATTTGTTAGCACCTCTTCCATTAAAAAAAAAGCTCCTGCCTTTAGTGAACACACTCCTCTGTGCTGGCAAACATAATGCTGTTTGCCTCATAAGCTCACAATGGAAAGAGAACCCGTTACAAATTCAGTCAATGATCCAACAGGAAATTAAACCTTTTAAAAATGGATGAACCAATGGACCAAGAGTAATGGAAGAAAATGCACAAAATGGGAAGTGTGAGTCATTAATTTGATTTAAATATGATTTTTTATTTTTTGGCAGTACGGCACCAAGGTCTGACATGATTTCCTTTTTCAAAAATGCAGCAAGATGAGAACAGAATAGGAACTAAACATTGAAAAGATACATCTTTTCCTTTTAATTAGGAAAAAGATCAGTGTCATACTGGGCAGGAGAAAAGTACCAGAAAGTATTTAAACTTGTGAATCTCAGTTTAATATAAAGTTACCCTTTTCTGTGACTTTCTGAGGAGGGAAGGAGTTGCTCCATAATATTTAATTACGTGCAAGGACAGGAAAGACAGAAGAAAGACCATTTACTCTGAATCTGAAGAACTCAGAACTGGTCAAAAATACATATTACTGCATGATTTCCACTCCCAGAGCACACCAGTGGGAGGTGGGAATGCAAGAGAGCAGCCAAACCACCATCTGTGTGCCTCTGAGGGGAGTGGTCCTGTCCAAAGGAGCAGGAAAACAAGTATTTCCATGCTCAGGATCTGTAAAACCTGCTGATGGGGATAAAAATGGTAAAAAAAGTGAATTTACTGAGCTGTAGTGGTCAGTGGAAGTGCAACTAGTGGGGGAAAAGCTCATTTTGGGAATGTTCTCTATGGTAGTTTTGTGACATTCTCTTTGGCACTTATTTAGATGACATATTGTGAAAAACATCTTTGTATTAGTGCAGCCCTTACCATTTTGTCTCACATACCCCCAAACTTTTAAGAACACAGTAGGAATAATTAGAAAATCATCCTTTAAGGGGGAGACCTTTTAGCCACCTCTTTGCCTGTAATGCTGATAAATTCCCTGATAAAAGCACGAAGAGTGGGGTCAGCAGAGTAAATCAGAGAATCGAGGAAGCTCTTGGTCACTTGGGAGTTTAATCCCAAGGTCTTGTCCTTGTTGGGACCTGTTCCATCCCATATGTGCCACACATGGACCAGACACTGCCCAGGTCTGTTTGGAGCTGATGGTGCCAATGGGATTATTCTGGGAATGAGGGCCAGCGAGGCCTTCTCAAAGCAATAAAGAGAGGGACGCAGACAAATCCTATTAACAAATAACAGGATTTGTGCTTGCACTGCACCTCCCACTCACCACCTTGAAAATTTACCCCCTGCTGTCTGAACCGTTGTTGTGCATGAAATCAAGTGAATTAAAGCCCATTTAAAAATCAGCTAAAAACCCCCATCGGATTGCAGCGAAGTGTGAATAATGATCCCACACTCATCAGCTGTGGTTGCCATAAGAAACAAGATTTCATAAATCTATAAAGTGTAGAAGAGACAGAAATGCCACAAGCAACATTAATCTACTAAAATGATAACCAAAATGGGATCTTATTTTCAGTGCTGGGACTCCTTTTTTTTTTTTTTCCCCCAGCTCCTGTAGTTTCTCAACAAATCAACAAAAGCAGCTGTCTGCTTTCCAGCTGCAAAACTAAACAGTTTTCAGAAGCCTGAAGGCTCAATCTGATTGACTGTGTTATCCACCCTTTGTTAATAGTCATAAATGATTTGTTTCTTTTGGAGAAAACCGAGAAGAAATACAAATAAAGGAATTTTATCTGACTCATAAGTCACTTCGTATCACATTCTGCTGTTACACAGTCAAAAATACCATACAGAAGACAGAATTTGCTCTGAATATTTGCAGTGTTTAATATTTTAAAAGCCTTGGCATATCATTTGGGGAGAGATTTGTGTAAATTAGCATGAACACAGAAAATGTTTATTTTATTAATAAAAAGTAGAGCAGGCAAGTAGAGTAGCGCTGCTCCTAAGAACTGACTCGCTGAATTTAAAGCAGAAATCTCTGTTTTCTACACTTCTTATTATCCTTACTTGCATGATCAGGATAAATTACCACAGCCCAAGCAGGCCACTGGGTGATCCAGGCATGAAGACAAAGTGCTGTGTGACACATTGTCAAGAGCAGGAAAAAAAAGGTCGACAAACATTGGGAGACATAAACTTTGAAATGCCACATAAATTGTCAGGGAGGAGGCAAAAATAAGGGTGTTTTCTGCAGTCTTTGACAGCCACAGCTTTCAGGAAAACATTGTGTTTAGATCTGCATAATTGTGGGAGCAGAGCAGAGTGGAACCAGGGCAGGGATGTGATGAACTGCCTGGCAGATTCCTTTGGAAGTGTTTGGATAGGGAGAAAGATTGTTCTGGAGTAAAGGATAACATTTAATAAACACCTCTGGAGAGGAAGTATTCTTTTGAAGTTATGTTCTTATGTTTCAGTACAAATGTGTTTCTTGATGTTTTCCATCCTTCTAATGACATTGGACACACCTTTGATGTGGGCTCCCAACAATGCTTGGAAGAGAATAGAATTATCCAAACTTTCCTTTCACTTTAATAACTAAAAAAAGGGCTGCAATTAAGTAAGATTCATCTTCTCTGCATGCACACATGTAGCCCTTTAGTAAATTTAAGACATTGAATGTCCCAAACCCTTGTTATTAGGTAAATAAATACAGAGACACTTCATCAAATGCAGTCACAAACTGAGAGTGAAGGAATTAGGAATACAATTTTATCTCAATTGTTTGATTTAATTCTCATTACTTTCATACTTGATTATTTTTTTTTTCACTTGCATAGTTACACATTTATACACACAGACTCAGGCCTGGGTATAGCATACCTTGAAGTTACTGCATAAAACGTGATTTTTCATTGCATATCTGTGTAAAAATGTGTATTTGAAGTCAACCTCTTCTTGTGGGAAGCAGGCAATGCTTCAAATAACTTCTATTTGTCTTAGCTACTAAAATACCAACGAAAGGCTCTGTTGTGCAAACACCTGCACGCAAGTTTTTGATGAGTAAGAGCCTGCTCACAGCCTACCAAAATCACAAAACTATGTTTGATTTCCAGAGAGTTGGATTAAATATGTTCAAATGTTCTTCCCCCTTCCATTTCCTTTTTGTCTTCTCCACCCGCCCTTCTTAATTCTCCTGCTCCCTTCTTCTTGTACCCTGTGTGAAATTGGAGTGGAAAATATCTAGGGATAAGAAGTGCCCTTATCTGAGTGTAAATTCCATGGAGTGTACTTGGTAGAGCACCATAAATAAGGGTGAGGAAATGTAAAGACAAATTATAGGGGCTTGATTTTTGATGGTAGGCTTTTACAGACACCTGATGCTCACACCTGTCCTAGTTATTCTGCAAGATAAATTGCACAATAAGATCTACCAAGGAACTAATTCTGATACAAAATGTGAACTTGGGAAGTTTGGGTAGGCTGACAATGTTGGAACACTCATAGATTTTCAGTTGCTTAGAGCTCTGTTGGCTATTTTTTGTTCTTCAGTGTCCAGTTGTAATAATGGGAATCCTCCTGCAGTGGTTCTCTGTGTTTATTATCAATATTATCAAAATCATGATCCTTCTCAGGAACTTGGAAAATCTAATTTCTGTATGTTGATTAGATATTTGTCAAAAAATAAAAATATTATTCATGAAGCTTAGCTTTTGTCCATGATTAGTTTAGATGAGCAGGTTTTCATTATGTTGTAAGAAAGAAATCCTTTTAAAGACTTAAAACCAGTGCTCTTCAGATCCAAAATTATTAATTCTCCTACTTATAGGGCTAGAGCTTTCATTAAGCTTGTGTGAATGCCACAGATAAATGATTAACATTGCCTTTTGCATAACTGCGTGGCCAGGCGAAATACTTATATATATATATTTCATTTATATCAAATGTGTGTAAATCTATACATTGCATTTTAAAGGTAAAAACAGAGGAGAGCTGCAGCAGTCTTGCACAGAATGAATCCTGCTTTGCATTTTGGAAGGGCTGTAAATCACTGGAGCTGTGTAGTCAGAGTTTATGATTTCCATCAAAGAGCACGAGGGACGTATTTCACTGTGGTCTATCCATTATTCTGCACATACTTGAAAAGAGAAACTCAAACAAAGCTCTCATTAGGAAACATTGACATAAGACCAGCAGAGAATTCATTTACTTGTACATGGAGATACAGCAAAGGAGTCAGTGAGAGCCATACATTACCCTGCCAGGGGGGTGGAGGGGGTGAGGAGGAGATGTGCATCTAGACATGGAGTTTTGTACAGCTCTTCCAAGCTCTGTCTTTGTTTTTATTTCTGGCAGCTTGAAAGTAATGAAAATTTATAGCTGAAGTGTCAGGGGGCTGGGGAAGCTGGTTCTCCTCAAGCACAGGGAACTGGTGGGCTCAGCCCTTGTGGTACAGTGGCAGGAGAGCAGGTCCAACCCCATGGCACTCATAAGGACACTGCCAGGGGGCAACCAAAAGTCTGATCCTTCTGTGGGTCTGTAGGGCTGGGGCAGTTCAGGAAGGATTCAAGTCAGGGGCAGGTCAGTGATGATAACTGAGGTCAGTGTGAGGACCTGAAGAACACTATTGTCTGTCTCAAAACACCATCAAGGCCACAGAAGGGACTTGCCAGAAGATCAGGCACCACAGTGGGAACTTGAGATAAGAACAGAGGGGCGGAGAAGTGTTAATTCCAAGCCTGAGGAAGGTAAGATCTGGTAAGCACATCCTGGGTAATGCATCTGGACAAAAATTCCCTCTGTGACAAACAGAGGGAAAGGAAGCAATGCTGATACACATCACCCCAAGTTATGGGAACATCTGGGACAATGACATGAATACATGGAACTTGGACTGTTTAAATGTGGTACCCCCAGAAGAACAATTCCAGGACCTCTACCACTGAGAAGCCCAGGGTGGAAGCTGGACCAACAGGATGCTGCAGGATCCGTGGGTGGTGACCACCTTCTGTTTCTTTCACTTTCTCTCTCCCCTTTCTACTTCTTTCTCTCTCTACCTCACATTGGCTGTGAAATAAAATCCATACTGTTGATTTCAGCACATGGGATTGTTTGCACCTTCAGCAGGGCAGCTGACAACTCACACCTGAGCTGACATGGGACTGTGGAGGACCCAGGTGAGTCTGCTCAGGGTAGTTAAACCCTGTTAGTGCCCCTAGATCCCTGACATAAAGCAGATAAAAATTGCCTGAGGGGCTCCTGGTTGTACAACAGCAGCTCTTGTAGCAGTAGAAGTGGTGAGTGTTTTCAAAAGTGTGTATACAAAGGGGTCTACATGTTCTACAAAGGTTGTTTTGACTTATGTGTATCTATTTTGTGTCTTCTCTGTCTCAGAGTGGTTAAGGTTGGTTCTTCTATTGGGGTTAAACTCCTGCTGAAGCAGCAGTGTGAGAACCACTGAAGGACATTTGGTCAGAATAAACAGAGAAGAGGCAAGAAAAATATTGTCTCAGCTGTACTTATTATGGTTTGGGTGCTGGTATGTTTTTGGTTTTGGTTTTGTTTTTTTTTTATTATTTTCTAAGTTTGAGAAACTTCTGAAAAAGCTGTAAAAAAATCTGTGCTGTATAATTTGTGTGGGAATTATTTTTTAAATTTATCTTGTTGAATATTTGTTTTGGTTCTGTAGGTATCATGCAAAATATATACAGCCTGAGTAATATTTTAACTTTAATTTACACTAAATGAACTAATCTTGTTGCTCTGCAGTCACTGGTGGTTTTTTGTGTATTATTAGGATGATGTGATATGTTCATTTGGTTTCTTTATAGTAATGATCCTTATATAGGTTCTTGCTGGTGTCATACTCTGTGTGAGGTCTCCAGACACGGAGGTATTATTAAGTGAAAAAAATTGAGTTCTTTGTCTTGGGAGAAGGACAGTGAATCAGAAAACCTGCTCTGTAAGGAAATAAATGGAAATAAATGCACAATTCAGAGATAGACTTCCTAAAGCAGCAGGGATTGAGCCAGTCTGCTTGAATCAATGTGAAATGAGTTAATTCCTCCCTGTAATGGAATGATGAGTGGATTGGGGAAGAAGCTGGGATAGAAAAAGATACACCAAGAGGCCAAATATGTCATATGTTGTTGTGCAGTCTGCAAATGACAGCGTAGCTGTAGCTCAGTTTTGATTGCTGCCACAATTCCAGACCTGCTTTGGAAATGGCTCTGAAAGCTTTTCCATCAAAGTACCTGTCGAGAGTAGTTAAATGCTGCAGAGTGCACAAATAAAACACTCCAAAGGACTTTGTCTGGGTCAGCTGCAGCTGTTGCATTTTAGATCTGTTTTATATAAAATTTGTCTTCTGACCAGTTTTTTCCTCCCAGGCAAGTCAGGGCTTTGTCTGGGGGTGAAATGATTCCTGCTGTGTCAGGGACTGGATACCTGATCTCTCCGTGCTGCTAGTGGGCATTTCAAAAGGGAACTGAGAATATTAGTGGGCTTTAATTGTGTTCTGTGCAAGCAAGTGTAAAGCCTTTTTTGAGTAGAAGGACAGAAGAAGCTTGAAATCATTTCATACAGACTGAACTAAAGCATTAACTTTTCACAAGGGCCTTTAGTGACAGGACAAGTAGGAAAGGCCTTAAACTAAAGGAAGGTAGATTTAGGTTGGATATTGGAAAGAAATTTTTTACTGTGAGGGTGATGAGGTCTTGTCACAGGTTGCCCAGAAAGTTTGTGGACTCTCCATCTCTGAAAATGTCCAAGGCCAAGTTGGACAGGGCTTGGAGCAACCTGGGCTAGTGGAAGGTGTCCCTGCTCATGGCAGGGGTGGAATGAGATGATCTTTAAGGTCACTTCCAATCCAAACCATTCTAAGATCTTATAATAAATTCCAGGAACCTGGAAAATGTTCCTTTGTCTGGCATAAACACCAAGAGTTCATGAAATCAAAAGCTTAAGTTCATGATACTTGTGACTTAGGTTAGGATTTTTCTGATGAAATTTGTCTTGATGTAGGATTAAAAAACGGCTCTACTGCCACGTGTGTGGGTATGCTGGTGTTATTGTCAGGATTTATGCTGTGGAAAATTCAACCACAAAGCTAAAGGTGTCTGAAGGAAAGGAGGAGAAGGCGGATGGGAGTCATTGCATCTGTCTGGTCTAGGGCAGAGGACCTGAATTGGGAATTTGATATGATGCTGGCAGTATTCTTGGTGATGTGTACAGACCATATTAGATGTGGTTTGAGGGGTAGAGACTCAAAATTAATAGTCCACTCAATGTGAAATGAATCCCAGTGGTATCACTGATGTTACTATTTTGGTGATGAAGAAATGTACAGTTCCTTTTCTTGTTTCCACTCCCTGTTATATATGAACATAAATATGAACAGATAAACAAATGCAATAGAATTGGGAAACAAGATTAGTATATACTTTGAGAACACATTAGTGTTCAGATTGTCTATTATTAAATAAGGGATTAAAACATGTTATATGGGAACACTGATCTGCAGGTTTAACATTCTGGTAGATACTGAGAGAACCTATTTTGACAAAAATCATCTCTCAGAACTCCTTTGGACCAATAAATGAATGAGCAAAAGTGCCACTTAGGACACTGCTGGCTGGTTGCTGCTTTCTGACTGACAGCAGAGGTGAGGGTGAGGGGCTGGAAGTTATGCAACGAGTTATGCTGAGAGTGATTCATGAATTTCAAATAATTGATGTTTCAAACCAGTGTTCAGTTCTTCATCAGTGAGAAGCACAGCTTGTTTATCACGTTCTTAAATGGATGAAAGGAAATATGTGCATATTAATGTCAAAAAATGCTTTATAAATGGTTGAGCGAGAACTTTTCAAACAAACCTTAATGAGGATAGATAATAACATGGATATTTTCTAGGTAAATTTAAACTGGATTTCAGTCCTACGCAGAGGGGACCCTTAGTGATAGTCTTGCATATACTTTTTCTGGAGTTATATTAAAGAGTAATCTCAAAATCTGCTGGGTGGGACTGAAATGCAGCTCTGACTGTTTTCTCAGCTGCCTGGCCAATGATAATGGATATTTCTGGCTTAGGAAATAGTTCCATTTACACAAAATACTTAGAGTTGAACAGTTCCCTCTTTACTGACTCTACACCAGAACGTCCTGGGCTTCACTTTCATCTCAGGCCTGGCTACAAAGTGACCTTTAGATCATGTTAGTTTTTGAGTTGTTTTGTGCTGCCTACAAATAAATCTTTGGCATCTTTATGGATTAAGAAATCGTTGACCAGTGGTTTGAGGATGTTTGCAGTATTTAAATAATGAGGTTGGTTTGTGTTTGCAGCCAAGGAAGAGAAGGATGGCCCATGTCAGCCTGGCATTTCCTTGCAGTGACTGTCCTGGGTGGTGCTCTGGACCCTCCACTTTCACCAGGCTCCCTCTGTGTTCCAGGTGTTGGAAACAAGGGAACATAATGATTTCTATATACTTTTCCTAATAATAATAAGGAAATTGCATGGCTGGCTACTGGTAGTTGGTTCAGTTCCCAGTCTGCTAAGTATATTTATTTTTATTGAAAGTATTGCTCCCTGGGATATAAAAACTATATATATATATATATATGGATTAAGTTTTGGGTGTAGAAAGATGCTTGAATTTAAACTGATCCTAAATTCCAGCCGTTTTTCTGGATCCTATAGTTTCTCCACAGTTAGAGAGATGGTCAGTGTGTAGGAGGACTAATGCTTAATGTTGTTTAGCTGTAGAGTGGCATCCTGGAAGTTAGGGAATGTGAAGAAGTTGATATGCAACAGGAGAAGAGCGTGGAGAAGAGGAGGGAGCTTCTGCCTAATGGATATTAAAGTAACTGGGGTCTGAAGCTCTCAGACACAGTATTTAATACAAGAGCAGTAGCTGCAGCTGTCATGTTGTGTAGTGGAATTATTATTTTATTACCTTTGATTAGTTGAAACTGTATCTTATAGCAAGCAAAGCCACTATAAATGCATTTCCCAGCAGCTGTATATATGCCCAGCCCTGGCATCACAAGGAGATGCTGCATTAGAGAGACACCATCCATCACACTTTGGGTTTGAAGCAATATCCTCTCCCTGAATTAACATCATCACCTTCTAACAGCTGTGACCACCAGCTCAGTGGTACTTGATGAGCTTGTCGGTGTTACCAATATAAATTCTGCCTTTAAAAGATTTATTTATAAGTTAGATCTACTTAGCTATAAAAGTCTGCTCTGGGTTGGAACTTGGCTTGTTGGGCTCTCCCTGGATGATTTTCTTCACAGTCCTTCTGTGCTCGATTGAAAACTTTTTTGCCAAATTCTGTCAACCCTAATAAACTTCTGGAAACAGCAATTAAGGGTCTTGATGGCTGTGTGGCTCTGGTTTTAGCCAAATGGTCCCTTCTGTGGGGAGCAGGCATAATCTATTTATTGATGTGAAGTTCTGTGTCCAAAGGGTGCTTGAATATTATCCTGCCCTAAATGGTTCATTGAGCAATTTCAGCCTCCCTTCTCCCTCCAAAATCAGCTCTATTCCTTCTCCTAAGAATGCCAGAAATTGGAACAAGAAATTTCATTACCAGATTAAATAAAAGTGTAGTCCTATGTGTTTATTTTTGGTTTAACATATGAAACCTTTAAATTTAATAGCAGTGCTAAAAAAAGCTGAAATGATTAACTAGATCCAAAATAAAGAAATTCTTTCTGTTTTTTTTTTTTTCTTGGATGAAGCTGTACCTTGAAAATTCAACCCATAAACATGCAGATTTATTTAGCTGGAAATGCGTTTTTTGCTCAATAGTATTTCTCTGGAAAAAAAATAAATAGCCATTGTTAGTCTTCCAATGATACTCTATCACCTGTTAACAGAAAATTTGTCCAGCAATCCCCAAAAATAACAGCTGGTAAAAAACCATTCACTCAACACATATTTATCAGAGAGAATTTAAATATGAACATCTGATGAGCAGATGTTTCCATTTGTATTGCAAGATAAGACATTTTAGCAATCTTTGTATTTGGGAAGCAGGCAATTCATCAGTTGATTTTTTTTTGGGAGTTTTTATCTTGGCGAATTAAAACTTCAGATAGAACACATATAACTCTGCTGAGGAGCTGTGATGATGTGCAGGCTGCCACACTGTGCAGTCTGTATAGAAAATAGAAGTGTGGGAATATTGTGTTCTAGCTGATGTTGTAGAGCCCATGGGTTCTAGAGCCCAGGGTTCTCATTTGAGGAGGGCAGGAGGTTGTAACAAGGTAGAGTTTGGGCTCTTCTGCCAGGAAAAAAGCAACAGGACAAGAGGAAAAGGCTTCAAGTTGTTCCAGGGGAAGGTCAGGTTGGACACCAGGAAGAATTTTTTCATAGAAAGGGTTGTTAAACATCAGCAGGGGCTGCCCAGGGAGGTTTGGAGTCCCCATCCCTGGAGGTGCCCAAGGAAGGCCTGGCTGTGGCACTCAGTGCTCTGGGCTGGGGCACAGGGTGGTGATGGGGCACAGGGGGGACTCACAGGCTGGGAGGGCTCTTCCAACCTGAATGTTTCTGTGTGATATCTTTGGGGCAGACTCATAAAACCTTGTATCATACCCACTGTGTACTTCTTGTGGGGCTGGAAAGAGAGCTCTCATTCATCATCTGCAGGGTGATGAACCAGCTTGTCCCAAATCTTGTCTGGGTCTCCCCAGAACCAGCAGAAGGTTCTCATTCCTGTGCCAGGAACTCTCTTAGGACTGATCATCCTGTCAGTGGATATGAAGCCAAGGTTGTGGAAGAACCTTGTATTCCTCTTCTCATCAGTGATCAAATCTTACGGCAGTTTCATCATGTGGAAAGTTCACTTCATTAATTCCTAAATATATTAACTGAAACCATCTATTAAATTTCATAAAAGGAAAATTATTTTGATATTTTACAAGTCAAATATTAATGTTAGATCTTTCTGCCATTATAGTTGAAGAAGAATTTCTCCTGCAGCCAAGAAGGTTGTTTCTTTCCAGGGACACAAAAGAAGCACCAACATTGATACCCAACTGCAGTTAGAGCAGGGCAGCTTTCTCTCCTGTGTTTATCAGTGTGCTGTGCTGTGCTGTCACAGAATAATCAAAAGATCTTTCTGTAGCTTTTACTGCCATGTGGGAAGGTCCAGTGGATGCCAATCAACCAAACTATGGTCTGTGCACATTCTTCACATCTTCCTGATTTGTGTTTCTATTCTGCAGATTACTCTGTGTCAGAGAAGTGATCAAGCTTTCAGTGGAAATGGGGAAAAACTGCCAAGGCAGCCTTCAGCATAGCATCTCATTCCCATTTATCCATCTATTGTACTCTGTAATTAGCAGCAGTTTACTCAAATGCTCCTGGCACAAATATTTTCACATCTACTTGAAACTCCATCCCACTAAAACATCCTGAAAACAGTACCTTGACATGCTTCCCCTCTATGATTAAAGCTGCTGTTTATTCATTCACAAAGTTCTGCTGCACAGACACCTGTGTGTCAGTGGCCTGGAGGGATGAACAATTCTTGAGGCTTTAGGGTGACCTCTGAGATCAGTCTGATACAAATGCTGAGGCAAATCTACCCTCCCTTCTGTTCTGTAGGGTTGGCTTTAATGGCTTCAAAATATGTTAGTGATGGAAGAAGATATAATTCAAATAGCCTTGGAATACAAGAGGAAAATGAAAAATGGTGAGCTTTTTACAGAGCAGCAACACCATGGGCTATCAGCTTTCTTGAAGCCTTGTAAACCTGTCAGAAACATTTTTACTAATAGTTCATTGTACCTTGTTGTAGAAGAAGTAATCAGTGATTCCTGAACCAAACTGGCAATTCAGAAATGAGTCATTGCTCTCATTGATTTTTTTTTTTTTAAATGTGGTTGGCATCCGTGGCAGACAACACAGTAACAGTGTGTTCCCATCCCATTGTCACAGGCACAATTCAGGTTTCAAACACTGAGGCACAACTTTGACCTACTCCTATGTAAATTCTCTCCTAATGTGTTTTCAGAGTGTAGCAAAACATGTTTTGACTAAGATTTGAAAGAAAGGCTACTATTAGAAAGCTATAAGTAAGCCATTTAGGGCTGAAACTAACAATTTGTTGCTAATTCCTTACAAAACCCATTTTTAAAAGTTTTCTATTAAGAACATAGACTTTGGGTCTAAGGGAACCTCTATTTTCAGTAAATGTGACATTTAAGACAGACTAGCAGGAAGATGACAGGGTGTGTATGTAGACAGTGATCAGTAATATTTTGAGTTGTTATGGATGTCTTCTGAGTTTGGAGGGACAGTCAATGTACTGAGAGTTCACCCACTGACTCAGCCATCTCTGCTCTCACAGAATTATCCAGGTTGGAAAAGACTCCAAGATTGAGTCTCCCCTGTGCCCAATGCCCACCCTGTCTCCCAGCCCAGGGCACTCAGTGCCACATCCAGTCATTCCTTGGACACCTCCAGAGGTGGGGACTCCAAA
>NW_021939063.1:2917770-3034303 GCF_001715985.3 Manacus vitellinus | reverse complement strand
TTTTACAGCCCCCAACTCTGAGCACTGACAGTGTTGTGACTATGAGTTATATTCTAGGTCTAACATTTCGTGACTTATGTGCCTGGAAGGGACAAATCAAACCCAAGGAGGAACCCTCTGGGTCATGAGTCTGTGAGAGGCAGTCACTGAGAGTGTGGGTTATTCTGCACCGTGTTGACTCTCTTACCAGTGCTGTAGGGACAAGAGCAAGGTTGGGAATTGTGCTATAGTTTGATTTTTCTAAAACCATTTGCCTGTACAGTAGAACAGGTTAAACTCAGGACACAGAAACATTTTCTTGTAAAGACTTGAAAATGGCTTCATGAGGATTTCATGCTCTTCACCAGCGTTTCTGCTGAGAAAATCCAGTCAGTGTCAATATTTGCAGAGCTGAGAGTTGACCAGGTATCAGAGATGGTCTGTTAAATGTTTGCAGACTGAAACCAAACAGGAAACTCCCAGACCTAAAACTGTAGTGAAAAAGGAAAACATTCCTACAGGTGCATGCCAGAAAACAGGTAAAACAGAATAAATGAATGTTCATCATTATTTCTTAGACCTAAATGAAAGTGATTATGGAAGTAGATAATAATTGCAAAATATAATCATTGGATTTAAAAGAAACTGTCATGGGGACCTGTACTGAAAAAGGTGTCATGAGTCTGCTTAATGAGAAAAAATATTGTTAATTTGCTTTGCTTAAGATTGGTTTCTGGGTGAATAGATAACATCTTAAATTCCATCTTGAATCACAGTACTCCTCTTGTTCCATCTTTTGTCACCACAAAACACACCTCTCTTCTCAGTATAAAAATGAATTATTTCTTTATTTTCCACTCTAACACTGAACTGCAAACTATAAAAAGTGGTAGAGGATTAAATGATTCTTCTTCTTGGTGGTTTAGGAGTTAGTGAATATTTACTTGGTGTCCTGTAGATTGTTAACACTTGGAGAGGGAGGGAGCTCAAGAAAAAAACATGAAAATAAAAAAAAAAAGGGAGAGAGTAGATATTAAATCTAAAAATTTCTCCTCTTGAGACATTCCAGGAAATTCCCATATCTTAATTCTAGCTTCTTTAATATAAATTTTCAGAAGGCCTGATCTTTCTGTGTATAAAGGAACTATCTTTTATTAATACACCCTATTAAGTGGTGTGTATTGAGTTGTTCATACTGGTGATATTTCCTAAACTTTTAAAACCATTTCTGAAATAGCTTTTCAGTTAAATACATGGCATATACATAATACATGACTCTGTGCTGTGGTATGAAGGTTTTAATTGGGTTTTAGTTTGGATCATCTGGGTTACTGACTCTTCAAGGCATAATTTTCTAACAGAACTCTGCTCCTGTATTTCGTGTCCTCTCTCTTAAGGATTTGGTAACACACCAGAGAGGGAAAACAGGTTTGCTGTTGTATAAAAGAATTAGGGATTAACTCCTCCCCAGTGTTCCCCACACAATTATCTGCTTTTTCATGTCCCCTGTTCCTCCCTCCAATATTTGGGCTTCAGTGTGTGCAATCCATGAACTCGGTGTTCAGAGTGTGCTCCGGATCCTCTGGGACCCCCACATAAATAAAGCACATTAAAGGCTGTCAGGGACCAACCCCCAAGGAGAAATCCAGAAGCTTAGAAGAGGAAAATGTAAGTTCTGTTGGAACTGCTGTGTTTGTACCAGCATATCCAGCCGGAGATAAGGCCTGGAATGATAAACAGCTGATAGGATCGGGTCACAGAGTGAACCTGCAACAAATTTGTCTGAAATACATGTTTTATATACAAAGAAACACTCCCAGAAATCGGTAGGGGACATCCTAATCACAGCTTCAGAACTGAAAGTGTAATTTTTTATCTGATTCTCCCATTTCTTTTTTCTTCTGAAATATAATTTCCTGATATAAGGAGGTGGGGAACTCTTTCCTCTTTGATTAGTTTTTTTTTTTTTTTCTTTAACTACTTATTTTTTAATTAGCTTTCTGATTTAATTAGCTTTCCCAAATTGCTCTCAGTAGTATCGGTATATTTGTGGAACAATCTTAACTCCCTCTGGTGGTCAGACAACACTTTTGGAGTCTTCTGTCTTAAACCATCAGTTCAGTGTTTTTCTGGGAAAGGGTGGTTGTATACCAAGCTGTGAATTTTATTGTATCTGTTTTTTAAACCTGAGATAAAGGTTGCATTTACAAATTTAATATGACATTGAGAAAGCAACCTTAACACTGCAACCAGGAATGAATTGGCTCCCAAAATCTTAATTAGAATTCACAACCCCAGCCAGCTCTAGAGAAATCCATTTTGGGGGTGAAAGGTGAAACCTCTGTAAGATTATTTTTTTATTTTTTTTTCAGTTTTCACATCCATTTCTGTAAACAGTAAGAAATGCTTTATCACTGGCCATTGTAAACGTACAGTCCCATAAAACATCTGCATTCCCTCTGCACTCACCTTTCAAATGACTCCTTAAATCAAACTATTAAAAGGGGTATGTTGTGACAGGAAAAAGGGAATGGTTTTAATCTGAAATACAGTGTGTTTAGATTGGATATTAGGGAAAAACTGTTCCCTGGGAGGGTGGGGAGGCCCTGGCACAGGTTGCCCAGAGAAGCTGTGGCTGCCCCATCCCTGGAAGTGTCCAAGGCCAAGTTGGGCAGTGCTTGGAGCAACCTGGGCTGGTGGAAGGTGTTCCTGCCCGTGGCAGGGGATTGGAAATAAATGATCTTTAAGGTCCCTTCCAGCCCAAACCATTCTGTGATTCTAGAAAAAGTACAACTCTTTCCTGACCTATTGGTTCAAGACTGAGGAGATTTCTCCCTCTACTCTGGCTTTATCTCCTAGAGCAATGCTACCCAGGTGCCTTTTCCCATCCCATTCCCAGCTGCAGTGAAGGATTCTCCTGGCCCAGTCCCACTCTTTTTGTCCTTTTCTGCCACAACCAATTAATATGAGTCAGCTCACCCTCTGTCTCCTCTCTCCCCTGCTCCCTGAGAACACGCTGCTAATGGACCAGACATGCAGCAAACCTGAATCCCTGATGGAGGGCTGGAGCAGGGGAAAGGCACATCCTTAATCTCAGGTGTTCAGCAAGAGAAAGGGAAACATTAAGGGAAAATGTTACAGCAAGGTCCAGTGAACTGGAGGACCTGTGATGATTTCTTCCACTTGAATCAGAGTCCAAAGACAGTTGCTTTCTCCTGTAGTACCTGGTACTACAGCAGAGCAATCCTTGTACTCAACACCTGCACAGCCCTTGCTTGCTCTACAGCATATTTCTGAAGCAGAGCAAAGAACAAATACCACGATTTAGGTGAATGATTTCATATGAGCAGCTAAAAAAATCCTGACAGCATATGTCTGGTCAGTGCTGTGGATGTGAGTGATCTGACAGCTTTCCTGTCAGGAAGATAATGAACTGGCGAATGAAATGAGTTACAGTTTTGTCTGGAATACGGAATTTAGGAGGAGAGGAGAAAACTGTCTTAGGTGCAGTGCTGTGCAGGGATCCCAGCAGCTCCATAGCTGTTTGCTGTTCCTGCATCTCCCCCCTCTGCCGTGTAAAATCATCCCCCAAATAACCCTCCCCCGTTGATGAGCCGCAATGAAAACACTTCACAGATGCTACAGATACTGATGAGTCACTAAAATAGCCACGACCAGATCATCCCACGCTGCAAATCAAAACCTGTGCGAGCCTGAAATGCAGCAAACAACTGCGTGAGGGTTTGTTGTTGCTTAGTAAATGCTGAGCATTGTCTTCTCTCAGTGTGTGCTTTAAATATGCCTTAAATGAAAGTGCTTCCTAAACTTTTACTTAAGGATTTGCACTAACTACATTCACCGTTATCTGTGCTGAGTAGAACTGAGTAGTTTAAACCAATCATAAATTAAATTTGTATTTTGACCTGTTTGAATGTGACTTTACCAACAATCTTTAAACATAAGTTAAGGCATCTGAGTCAATGAATGTCAGTCCTGCATTATTAGAACCACAGGGTCATTAAGTCTGTCATTGCATATCAATAATATTACATACTGTGTTAACTGACAGAAAAAGGCTTCTGGGAATATCTTTATCCTCACTGATATACTCGAGCCACTCCTAGTCGATAGCTCCCTCTTCAGTCCTGCAGCAGAGATCAGCATTCGTTTGTCCTGGCAAATAAAGTCGGTTGTTTTAGATGAATAATGGCAAACACAGCCATTAGCTTTTGCAAAGACATTTACTCCAGAAAATTTAAACGAAAATAATGTGCTGAGCAGCGTAAGCTTCGTGCCAAACATAATTTGCAGCTCTTGCACTCTGCTTCTTCTTTTTGGGGTATTTTGTTTTGAGTAATTTGTCCAAGATGGAAGGTCTTCAATCTCTGGACTAGGAACTGATTATGTGATGTTAGCAAAATAATCGAAATGCAGGAAAACACAGGTGATGTAAGAGACTAATACACTGAAGACTAGAGTTTGTATTAAACTAATAGTCACAAAACAATTAGAATGTGCACTCATGCAATAGGTAAACACAAAAACATCTGCACACAGAAGCACCTAGAGCAGTGTGATCATAGTGAAGAACAAAGCTAATTCAATGTTAAGGACGATAATTTAAGCCATTTTATGAGCTCATCCTCTTGTTGTTTGACTAATATCAGCTGTTTGCTCCCAGAAGTACAAAATTATGTTGAATTCTAATGGCCACTTAAGTGATGAAAACAATATAATTGGGGTAATAAATACAACTTTATGTTTTCATAATTGGAGTAATAAATACAATGTTGTGGCTCTATAATTTACCTGATTGTTATCTGCAATTTATTTTTGTTATACCCTGGCACTTAAGGGCCCAGGAAGAGGGGGAGTGAATAGACCAGACTATAGTTGCTGTCCTCAAAGTTATCCTGTTTGGAGGGGAAAGATGAGTGGGAATGGACTGGAAATGTCTGGGAAAGTCCTGGTATCAGTGCTATGTCAGATGCTGCAGTAAGGACAGAGCAAGGGAAATAATAAGAGAATTCTAGAATGGTTTGGGTTAGAAGGGACCTTCAGGATCATCTCATTCCAAACCCTACCATGGGCAGGGACACATCCCATTAGACCAGGTTGTTCCAAGTCCTGTCCAACTTGGGGGATTGGAATAGAACAGTAGAGATGATAGTGATAGCTTAGAAAAACTGCAAACTTTGTGAAATTAATGATATTCTCAAATCTACCAATATTTATACACTCCTCTTATTCCCTTGCACCTTCTGTCTGGGTTTTCTTCCTGTGCAGTCCCAGAGAATCCTCTGGCATTTCCTCTTACATGTTAAGATGGTCATAAAGGGTTACATAAGGTTAATATTCCTGTATTCCTTTGAAGAATTAAATATCCTTGTAACACATCCCTTTAAGTCCCCATGCTGTGGTCAGTATACCCTGTAGAAAACCACTGCTCTGTCACTGGGGCCCTTTCAAAAAAAAAGGACCAAAAAGGGAAAAGAACCATGTAACACTGAATTCCCTTGGATACTGGGGTGAGAATACTTCAGCTTTATAGATTTGCTTCATTATATTTTTAATGCAGTGTGAAGTCACCATTAGCTGGGGGTTGGATGGTTGTGGGTTGATGTTTCTTTCTTTACAACATGTGTGAGGAAAGCCAGCTCTGTGTGTGATGCCACACAGTAGATACAGAGCAGCTGGGAATTAAAACCAGATAAATGAAGGCACCAAGTTCAAAGAGCTGCTGTTTCCATCTGCTACTGCCTTATTTTAAAGGACAGATGTCCAGGGGACACTGTCACCCTTCATATTCTAAACACCTAATTGTATTTATTGATACACATTGGCATAGCACAAATAAGTGAGGCTGTGCTAACAGTGAACATAAAATTCACTTTGTAATGTTCTAAATGGGGAGTTCTTTTTTTTTTTCTTGTGTGTTTTTTTTTCTTTTAAGTTCACCTTAAATACTCTACTGGAGTGCTTCTCTCATTGAGGCATGTTAGGCATTCCTAATAAACACACTAACACGATCTGAGTATAAAAGTGTGACTTCCAGGGTAAATTCTAAATGCTCCAGATGTGCTAAGTGTCCAGACTAATTCAGATAATTGATGAAGTGGGATCCTGCCAGTGTTGATCTGCAGCAGTGGCTTTGCACCTGCTGCAGGGCTGCTGGGAAGTAACAACAAATTTATTAGGAAGCCCTGTGACTATTTTTTTCCCCCTTTTTGTGCTGAATAAATTATTTTTCTGTATATTCATAGGCATATTGAGTTTTGAGCAGTGGGGTATAGATTTTTTTCTATAGGTGTTGTATTTTTGGTCTTGAAAGTGGCAGAAGAAAAATTCAGGTTTCCCACTCAGCCATTTCTTGGTGCCTTTAAAGTCAGGAAATGATTCAGCAGTGCTGCTGCTGAAGCCAAAACTTTGTTCAGGGAGTAACAAATCAGATGCTTTTGGCTTTTTGTTTTGATTTTTTTTTTTCTTCATTAACAGTTCGGTTGAATTTTTGCACTGTGAGGGCAAAACCATCAGTAATCTGTCTAAAGAAAATTAAACAGAAAAGAAAATTTAAGGAAATCCCAGGCCTCCAAGGCAGATAATTATCTGTATTAGTTACAAAAAGGTGGTGTCATTGTCCCCCTGAAATGGCTGAAGGGATCACAGTCAGGCACAGAGCATGGAGAACCCTCATGCAGAACAGAACAGGCCAATTCATGCAAACAATTATTCAAACCAAAATTATTCACTAGCTGCTGGAAAAAGAGTAAATAATTTACTCCCTGTGTACTATTTGAAAATCTAAGCGGCAGCAAAGTGGCATGAAAACATTATTGTCAAAAAATTTATGAGATCACTAGTGGGGAAGAAATTATTCATATAAGTCCTATATGACTCACTTCAACAGTTCCAATTCAAGTTTTCTAAGCTTTTAAAATGGTTACACTGATTGATTAACCTTTGATAACTGCTTATCTCAGGCTGTGGATGTGGTGGGACACAGCTGAGCTGCAGTACTCAACATTTATGGTTCATTGGCCTGGTTTTCTGTGAGCTCCAAGGGCACCGAGTGACAGGAATTAGTGCACAAAAGCCCCTTAGGTCTGATCTTTCCATAGATTTCCATTCTTAGAAGATGGAGAATCCTACTGAAGGACAAGAGATTTCAGCTCAGCTTTAGGCAAAGACTAAAATAAACCAAAAGAACGTTAATGAAATCAGTGTCACAGGAAATGAAGATGTTCAGTGCTGGGATCAGTTTGCCCAAAACCCTTATTTCCCACCCCACACCTGGGAACTGGAGAGAAAGGGACAACTGGGAGTTCTGAACAACTGCAGTTAGAATCAGTTATTCTTTCTCACTTGCTCTACTGAGACTGGTTGTGGCTTTTCTTGGTTTGTTTTCACAGGATTTATTTCTTGGGAGTTGTTCTAAATTATTTTAAATGATCAATATCTTGAGAATGTCAAGAAATGCATCAAGTCAGTGTTTCTCGTGCTTACAGGTCAACACCTTGGCAGAAACATCTTTAAATAAAGCAGGACAGGTAGTAAATTAAGAAACACTGCTTAGTCTTTATTTGTATCCACCTTTTCACCACAACACAACTCTGCCTCCCTCCTGCATTTATGATTTTGGCCAGAACCTCTGAAATGACAGATTCTCACGTGATTTAAGGCTGCTTTATAAAGTCTTGTGGGGAAGGATCATTTCTTAGGGTAGCAGGTGATATATCTCCTGCACAGCTGGATGATGTTCCTCTCTTCCTCCTCTGCCCAAAGATCTTTGGGGTTGTCATTGAGAGGGGGGTAAAAAACCCACCCAACCCCCCCCATCACCATGAACCTTCCTGCCTTGCTTGTAGGGAACATATTCCATAAGTATTAGAGCTTCCCCCAGCCTTTTTTTTGTCTCTGAGACCAATAATAAAGACATTGTGGGCAACAACCCCTCAGTGTGTTTCTGTGACAAACCTCTGTTTTAAAGCTGGGCTTACATGTAGCACAGAAATACTAATCCTGTACTCTGGTACATGTAAAATATTGGTAACATTTTAAATAGCTGGCTTATTTTGGTATTTAATTTGCATTTTTAAAGCATTTATTACTAGTTAATGAATCAATTGATTGCTCAAAGAGCACTTAATGAAATTTATTGCCTTATGAAAGAGAAAATTAGTGACAAAATAACAGAATGTCATTGTCACTGCAAGTGTCACTGTGTGTGTACCAGCTCAGAATGGCTTTTAGAGAGGGCAGGTGTTGTAGGGCTGTTTGATGGATGAATATTGGCAGGAACATCTTTAAATAAAGCAGGACAACTGTACAGAGATGAAATAATGGCAAACACAGAGTGGAGGAGCCACCTGATGGTGGCTCAGATAAGAGATGCTCCTTCACAGTGATTTTGGGTTCAGTTTGGGAAGAAGAAATGAATAGAACTTTCTGCACTAAACTACCTTAAAACTTCAATCTAATCCTGGCAAAAAGAACCCCAACGAGGACTATGAAAGACTTATAGGTTGTGCAATTTTTAAGCAGATTTCCAATAATTTTTTTAGTACAGGGGTATTAATACAGAGATATAAATTGCTTTATGGAAAGCTTTGCTCACTATTCCAGTTCCTCCTACCCATATGATTGTGTTGTCTCTTAAAAGCAGTTTGTCATCTTTTCCCATGTTTAAAAAAAAGGAGCGAATTCCTTTCAGGGTCTGATAAGTAACCTATTAAACAGTCTGCCTCTTGCTTTTTAAACTCTCTCCTACTTTATAATTCCAGAATCCCCTTTGAATGTTCCTGAGACTGGAAGAGGAGCTCAGCTGTGCCTCGTCCCTCGCTGCAGCTGCGGCTTCCCAGAACTCTTTTGAGGGGAAACTGCTCTCTGAGTTTTCTTCTTTGTTTTCCTTCAAGAAATATGAGACAGTTTTCCTTACTCTTCTTTAGTAGAACTCAGCTGAAATGGCATAATAAATTAGTGGTTTAGTTCTGTTTGAAATGCAGGGGCTTTCTTATTCCTTTTGCCACATCTGTTTCTTCGTGTTTCCGTTTCCTCTTGCTCTGCCATCTGTTTTTAACAATAGAAAGATTATGGTTTTCAATTTTCTGTTAAATAAAATGCCTCAGGTGTTAATTCATGCTTGACTGGTATCATCCTCTGGTTTTATCAGTGCTAAATATAGATCATTGTCTGACTCTGCATCCTCTTTCATTAGACAGTTTAGTATTCTGGCATGATTTGATCCACCTTATTGGGCTGGAAATAATGGCCACAGTCTGATTTCTGTCTAAACTTAGGCTACAGGGAAAACTGCTTGAATTTATGCATCCTAATTTGGATCCTAGAAATATTACTTTAGCCATGTCTAGTGCCTCCAAATTGTGAACTTAATTTCAGTTTGGAACAGTTAATGTTCAGTGGAATAGAAACACCATTTCTACTCATTACTCCTTTTGTGTATTTTGCAGATGAGGTTCCAAGTTTTGTAGTGCAATAATATACACAGTTTATTCTGTTTCTTGTGTTGCAGAACTAACTCCTTTTATTGAGTGATTGCTGTGGGCTGCCCCCAGTAGTATTTTCCACTCAGTCACTCTGTAATAACTGATTTAATCTCTACCCAAAAGCTTTTGTAACACTCACCTTGTCTTCTCCCTGTATCACACAGGTATGGACACACCCATTCCATAATCAAGGATGTCTTTTCCAATGAGGACTTAGACAAAAGTTGGAGATTTCCGTTCAAAAATTAACTTCATATATTTTTGGTTTTTTTCCAGTTCCTTCCTTGCTTTGGGTACTGGACCTTACTAGACTGGAATAAATCAAAATACTGAGTTCAGTTTCTCTGCAAACCTAAACTGAGAAATTCTTTCTGCAAATTAACCTTTTGAAAGGCTAATGCAAAATATTTTCAGAGGGAAGGGGTATATTTTAACTATTTAAAGTTTTCAGTAGAAGTATCTGGGTTGTTTTATATGCAGAGTAATATATTTTCAGCACATTTCATTACCTTTTTCTATTGTAATTGTTCCTTTTAACCAAGTTTTTCTGCTGGAAAATACAAACAAAACCTCCTTTTCTCTGAATTTTCTTTCAAAAAGAGGGATCTTTATAAATAGTTATGTAAGGATAAGGTGAGTGATGATATTGGGCATCAAGGTTTTACCTCAACACATACCCAATGTGTGTGTGTGTGTGTATATATATATATACGTATATATATATATATATTTAGAAAACAAACAGACAGATATTTAGTAGAGGCATTTATGGTGACAAGCTTTTTCAATACACACTCCAAAATTGAGGACTTGAAGGAATCTGATTGTTCTCCAAAATACAGGGCACCATGTAAAGGTTCCCCTCTCTGAAAATGCTCAGATTTGCCCACAACTCTGCCTTCTTCCATCCCATATTTCTGTCCTGGGAGGCAGAGGTGGCACTTTTGAGAAGGGGAGGGTCTGAGGTGGCATTTCCAGGAGGGACTGTGGTGACTTCATGGCAGTAATCCCTGCAGAGATGTGGAGGAGCCTGTGTGGAATACCTGACAGCTCTTATGGTGCACAGGGAGCCCTCAGAGTTCATGTTTCTATTTTATGGAGAGTGTTGTGTTATTCTCTTTGTCATTTTTAAATATCATATTCAGTGGCTGTCATTAACAGATGTCTGGATGATAACACCATTGCACTGATTGGTAAATGCAGGGGTTTGTAATGATAATTATACAATAATGATACTAATCGTGCACTGCAGAATGTACAGAACATCTCCTGCAACAAACCTGTCCCTTCTTTTCTACATTTTGGGCACCAGTGAATCTCTTGTGCTATAGTTCCAGGCTATAATTAGCTGACACACATTTTGCCTACTGGGCACAGTGTCAGTCAACTGAAGTGAGTCCACTGAGGGAGTGTCACCTCCCGGCTGCTTTGATGGTGCTCTTTGTGCCAGGGCTGATGTGTTCGTGCTCCCTGTTCATTCCTTTGGAGAAGTAATAGCTTTTGTGAATGAGCTGGAAGAGATGTCTTTGTTTCTGTGGCGCTGCAGCTGATAGGATAATTTAGAAGCAAATGGGTCTAGTATCAACTGCTGGGCCAGTCAAACCCTTATTATGACCAAACTCAGTGTGACAATGAAACACCTTTAGTTCTCTCCACATAGAAGAGAGAACTTCTCTCCTCTTCTGCATTTTCCTTTGGCTTTGTTAAGTTCGTTCTGCTTTTTTTGTTTGTTTTTTTTTTTTTTCTTTATCCTCTCATGATCTATGTTCCTTTTGTTTTGTTTGCACAAACACCACAAAAGGAGTCCTCAAAAGAAAGTATGAGTGTATTCTTGGCTTATAGCATAGATAAGACTCTCTCAAGGTAAAGTGTAAAAAGAGTGTAGGATGGATTTGAGGATGAGATATCGTGGTGCTGTCACTTCCCTGGAGTGTTCAGAGATGAGCTATCTGCTCTACTGGTTCAGATAACTGGGCAAGGATACATTTCTCCAGAGATGACAACTCGAAAATGTGCATGAGAAAGCAGATAAACCTTTTCTAGGAAGGTTTCCTGAGCTCTAGGTAAACTGTAGGTAAACTGCAGGTAAAACCATTATCAGGCTTCACTGAAATCTCTGCTCAATGCCCTGAACAGTGTCAGTGCTCTGTGTCTTTACCTCGAAAATGGGGTGCAGCTCCCACCACATCCCACACACAGCTCTGTCCTGTAACTCTTCCTCCTGACTTCTGTCCTAGGAGACCAAATTGCTTTGAAAAGCAGAGCCCAGAAGCTTTCAAGCTTTGTTTTCACAAGCAATAGTGAAAGGTGGAGTTGTTCAAGGCCAGGATAGGTCTCTGAGCAACCTGGTCTAGTGGAAGGTGTCCCTACCTGTGGCAGGGGGAGTTGGAATGGGATGAGCTTTAAGGTCCCTTCCAACCCAAACCATTCTGAGATTCCATAATGCATTCTGAGGCAACCACAGCTTGTTGCCTGAGGCATTAATTAATTTTGCAAGTTTTAAAAAATATCTGTACTCCGTTATGCTTTCAGCAGCTCCATTTCCAGCTGCCTGACCTATGGAAATGCAACTCAAAAGCACAGACTACAAATCTTGGCTGACCATGATGCACTCTAATTCTCAAGATATCCAGTGTATCCAGGATGATGTTCTTGACTGTGAGACTTGATCCCTGTTTTTCCTATATACCACAGAAAAACAGTTGTTTCCTGCATTCCAGCCTGTGAGAAGAACTGGAGGAATGAACTGCTTCAAACCCAGGTGATAACCCCACCCTTGACCAAGGTACTGAAAACTTCAACAATTAAAGCCCAGGTTCAAGCTCAGGTTTTAGAGCAGCTTTGACAGCAATTTCTTCTGCATCTCAGGTCATTGTTATTTTTCTCTCTTACTCTGCAATTTTAGATTTTAGGATCTGGATGGGACAATGATCTCTAAAGGGAGGGATCTTGGTTCCAGAGAAGAATCTGTTCCTTACAGTGAACTTCCATGAAGTTGCCCGTAATTTTATGACATTGCATAATGTTTAAAGGATACTATAAAATGCAATACTGTTAATGCCTATACAGACTGTTGTAACTCTTTTTACGGGAGGAATACACTATGTTAAATTTGGAACAAAGTGCCTTCCAGAAATCATTTTAATAACCAAGATAAAGAGCCTGCTAGTTAATAAAAACAAAAAAACCCCAACAACAACAACAACAACAACAACAAAAAAACAAAAACAAAAACAAAAAAAAACCAAAAAAAACCCAAAAAACAAAAAACCCTCCAAAAAACCTGGAAAACTGTTGAACATGAATGTCAACATTTTTAATGGATTGCCTTTTTTATTGTGTGCTGCATGTTTTTGTCAGGGGAATGTGATAATTATAAACTAGTAACAATAATGAGGGTTTGAATATTCATAGGCAATTAAAACATGTCTCTGTGCATTTTGTCGGAGCCCGGTGGGAAATGTTGTTCGTTTTTTTAGAAATAACTGGTTCACAATCCTTGGTGAAAAATACAGGATGGAAATCAAAACACCAAGCAGGGCATAACACTAGCAAAGTTCAGTTGATGGGGAAGGAAAACCAAATGTTACAGCATTGATTAAAACCGTGTATATGTAGTCCTGACTTCCCATTGATAATGAATTCTCACAGAATCATGGAATATTCTGAGTTGGAAGGACCCACAAGGATCAATAAGAGTATTGCAATTTAGATTTTAAAAGGTATAAGACCACTTTTCCCCAACTCTTCTCTAAATATTAAATATCTGATAGGAATTAAAGAATAAGTGCAAAAAACCCCCAAACAAACACAGAAAAAAGGGGCTAACCCAGTAGGAGGTAAGAAAACAACAGGGAATTTTAACTAAATAACTGGTGGATGTATGTACTAAAAATCTTTGAAGCAACATTTAAAGCTTTTCCTCACGGTTTTATCTCTGTTCAGTTAAAAGTTATTGTATTCATCACATTAAATGACCATTTTGGCTTTTATGGCTTGTCAGATTATTAGCAGATGATAAGGAGGGATTTGCTGCTGAAGATGAATGAACCCATGTTTTTCAGGGATGTAGCTACATTTTTTCAGTGGCTTTTTATAATGTTGTACTTATTTCTGAAACTTAACCAAGGATTACTTCAGAAACTCTTCCTCTTTGGAAGTGTTATTTCTCTTGAGATCCCGTTTTTCTGACTCAGTGTACTGGAAATATTCATGTGCTGTGACATTGAGTTGTCATGGGGCCAGTTTTGTTGTCATGCACATCAGGGCATAATGAGAACCTTTAGCAACTTCATTAGCAACTCCCAACAACTTTTCAGAAGGATCTTGGAGAGAGAAGGCAGCATCAGCATGTCCATTTTGGCAGCAATCTGCCCAGGCTGACAGTCCTTGTTGAAATGACACTGGGAGTTCTTCAAAACAATTCCTGAATGGCAAAAAAAAAATGAAAAGGAAAGGTTAAGCATGATATTAGCCCAGTCTCAGATTTGATTGATGAGCTTGCAGAATATGCTGGAGAAGAGTTTTTTTCTGTAGCAGTTGCTATAATCCACTTTTCAGGACTATGTTCCATTGAGGTGGGTTTAAAAGCTGTGTCCTTGCCAAAAGAAAGGGGAGACTCCAATGGAAATTTGAGTATCCAGAAGAATAAAAGGTATCTGTGAAAAGTGATCATAAAAAACATTTAAGTTTCTAAATAATTAGAAAAAATTTACATTACTCCAAAAGAGTAAATCTGGTAGCTTTGTCTTGACTTTACAGCTCAGGAGGGTCGGGCAGAACTTACTCTCAGTAATTCCAGGGTGATTTTAATTAGTATCTTCTGATTACAGGCAGTTCAGTGGCAGCATTGTGAGGCAAGAGGCAAAATTAAAATGACAAAGAACTGTGAATATTTCTGCCATAGCCTGGCATTCCCATTTGATGCCCAAGCGTCTCCAAGCTGGGTGTCCCTGCAGGACATGGGCACCTCTCTGTCAGAGCTGTGGCTGCAGTACCTGGAATTCCCTACTGTTCAGGCTGGGACCAGTTCCAGTTCTTCTCCAGGTGATCAAGTTGTAACTGTGCCTTCCCCAATTCACAACGGACTTCTGCTGAAAGTTTTTCCTTTTCCTTTCTTCCTTTCACCCATTTTGAACCAAAGATGTGATTTTTTTGGACTTAGGTTTGCGGTGCTGCGATGTGAGGGAAGTGAAATGTGTCTTTGCAGTCTATCCAACTTTTCAGTCACACAACTGAAGCTTTTATTTGTCTTTTCTTTGTGGTCAGGTTCACTTATTGCAGTAAGTTCATGTGAGAATGTGTGACAATGACAAATCTCTGAGCAGTGCACAGAGGAAATGCTGTTCCAGCAAACTGCTCTAATACTTTTTGTTCATACATTAGCCTGAATTTAACATATAGATCCAGATATTTGTTAAGTTTGCCTCTCCAACTATGGAACTATATCATCTTTATATTATCTCCATTTTCTTTGATATCTTTTATTTAGACACACCGTAGAAAAAAGAATTTATTGAATTTTATAAATAGTGAATGGAAATTCAAGCGGAAAAACATGCAATTAATTATATCCTTGATCCAAAATAAAGCACTGCAAGGGAGTATGAAAATCTTTTGTTTTCTTATGCCAGCTTATAAAGCACAGTAATTATCCTTAAAAACCCAGAGACATTTTAATTACTTCAAGAATTATATTTAGGAAATAGTAAACCTGAATGCTTCAATATTTTTGAGACCTTCAGGGTTTCCAAAGCAACAGGTTTGTCAAAATCAATGCACGGATGTGCTATTTTGGTACTATCAAATTTACATTTCTTGATTCAGAAATTATCAATAGGAAAATGTTCTCAGATTACTGTAAAGCCAATGCAGAGCATTATATGAGGCTCTTTTGTTAATGTGGCCAGTTATATGTTTGTATATATATAAGTATTTATATATACTCTTTGGGTCTTTATTTAGGATACCCAGCAGTTCCTTAAGCTTGAAGTCAAGAATAAAAAGAAATGTATCCAGGAACTGTGGGGGGAAAAACAACAGCAGAAGCAACTTATATATAGAAATTCAACCAATCCAAGCACTTCAGATATGTATTTAGGTTTTGGCAGACTGTATTTTTCACTAGAAATGCCAGAAAAAAAGAAGGAAATGTATGAATAATGTGCATTCTGTGAACTGTTTTCAGCTTTCTTTCTTAATGCATGAAATATAGAATCAAGTTATTTCAAAAAAATATAAGCCAAGTCCAAATCCTGATAAACTGTTTTAATTTTGTTCTCTCTAACAGTTTCCATCATATATAAATAATAAACCTAAAAGCTGGAGCCATTTGCTTCACAACTTCTGGGAAGGAATTTTCCAGCTCACCTTTCTTTGCCTACAAAGCCTGAAATCTTCTGCAGAGTCAACCTTTTACATCTCCCCTCAAACTTTCTCCTTGATGCCTTGGGAAGGCAGCTCTGAGGAAACTCTCATTTCGTCAGCAAAAAATGGTATTGCCTCTCTGAGGAGAGAAGAACATTCTTAGAAACCCACCAGGGACTAATTTCTTTAATATATTATAATACATTTTTACATGCCACAGTATTACCCTGTTCTTTGATGTCCCAGCATGTAGCAAATGATTACAGTTTCATTGTGGCTGTTTGCAAGATGATGAGTGATAAGGTAAGCTGGGTGCTTTCAGCTTCTTTTGCTTCTGCTTCAGAGGCCTTTATAAATAATTCATGGAGCAAAATTACTGTCCCAGAAAAGTGCAGTCTGTTTCATCAGCCCTTTCACACTTTATTGATCAACACATATAATTTTTTAATGTGCAACATCGCTGGAGTTTTGAATAATAGTGAGTTTGTTTCTCCCTTTCACAGAATGCTCCAGCAAAGGCTTCAGCAAAAGTAGGGCAGCCATGCAAAGAGTCTTTTGGGCCACAGGAGAAGAATACACCCAGTAAGAGAAATGAAGCTATTGAGGATAAATTTTAAGTTTCACCAGGTAATAGAAGAACACAGGAAAAAATCACATGAAATGGGAAAAGAATGATAGAGAAGTAAATTGAGCTGTTTTGAAGAGTAAGTGCTATATCTGTAGCTTGTGTAAATCTTCACACTTGCACTCAATGGCTTGATGCTGATTTTTGTTAGTTGTAAATTTGCCCAACTGATGTGTAAAAGGAGTGTTATCTGTGATGGAAACAGAGGGGAAATGTATAAAACATTTTGAAGTCCTGCACGTTAGCTAGACTTAAAAGGCATTTTAAGCTGCTGTTCTTAAAGGCTATTTTAAGGTAAAGTCCGAATAAACAATTAGTTTCTGAACCTTGCTCTTAAACTGGCCCATTGAAGCTCTACTGTGTCTTTCTCCACAGTGTTGTTCAGCTTGTTTGAGGCTCTGTGTTTCTAAAGAGGAAGTTTTATATGCAATTTTTAATTTATATCATAGAATCCCAGAATGGTTTGAGTTGGAAGGGATTTAAAGATCATCTCATCCCACCCCCTGCCATGGGCAGGGACACCTTCCACTAGCCCAGGGTGCTCCAACCTGGCCTTGGACACTTCCAGGGATCCAGGGGCAGCCACAGCTTCTCTGGGCAACCTGTGCCAGGGCCTCCCCACCCTCCCAGGGAAGAATTTCTTCCTAATATATTAATTTTTCATATTTACCAGGTGAATCTGTATTTCAGCTGTTCCAGGGGATCAAATTCTTCTGTGGTCCCTCACCCCCCAAATCCTCCAACCATCACCAACAGATCCCCTCACGTGTCACCAAGTGGTGTTGGTTGTTGTTAAAGAAAGAAAACCAACTCCTCTGGGCTTCCTGTGATTGAGCACTGGGTAAGTTCTGAAAGAAAAAATAAATGTAACCCACTTTCAAATTGTTGCATTGTGTGAGAAATGATAGAAATTGTTCTCCTAGGTATTAATCTTACTACTACAGCGTTCTTTTTGATGTGGTGATTAGAAAATGTTTGAGAGGAGATTTCAAATACTTCAGTGTGACAGTCAACAGATTAAGTGTAAACTTGGTTAGGGATGTTTCAGCCAAGAGAAAGAAATGGAATTTTTGAAAACCAGCATTCATTTTGTCAAATATGTAATGCAAAAATCAGAAATATGTTGAAAGTGTCAGAATAAATGTTTCTAGTATTCTGAAAATGAAAACAACCCATATCTGTTCTGGAACTGGTTTTATTTAAAATTCAAACCCATAATATTATGTTTTCTTCAAAAATAAGGTTGTCAAGAAAAATCTTGGAAGAGCTAAAATACTTTTCTCTGATCCCACACTAGTTTTGATTCTTTTTTGAAGAACATTAAAGAATTTTAATTTCAGTAGAAATACAATCATTCTGAACATATGAACATTTTTTTACTAGTTACTAGAAACATTTCTCTCCAAATGTATAAACATGCCTGAATTTATGAAACCATTTTAACGTTCAGATTTTGACTTATGAACGTTCAGAGTATGGATTATGACACTCCCTTTACCAAAATAAGTATGATGAGAGAAAAATTTAAAACCTGAGGTATTTTTTTTGTTCGAAATAGTATTTAAAGTGTGAATGGCTCAGTCTCTGTAACGATACCTTTGCTGCCCTGTGCTAATATCTCCATTATGGAATCACTGCTGTAAATCTTGACATCAGCTTCCAGTAAATGGGGAAAGGATGAAATTTTTATGATGGCTGGTGTAAAAGATCTATTATAGAAGCGATAATAGAATGGTCTTGGAAGTTGCTTCTGCTGAAAAAAGGGAAGGTGTTCCTCTCACTAATGTATTCCTTCTTGAAATGAGAAGGGATGAGATTAAAAATAAAGGCCACGGGCCTGAGGCATAGTGCTGAGCAGTTAATGATTGGCCTCCAACTGCAGACCATATTTAATTTTGGGCAAGTTTTGGGCAGATAATGTCTTGGAACAGCTGGAAATAGTAATGATTGGCTAAGGAAGACTTGAGGTGAGAGAGATGGTGCGTGTTGCCTCTGTGTGTTTGGTGGGAGGTACGGATAAGGGAGTTAATTCCCTCCAGCAGGAGCCCTTGGCAAGTGGCACCAGAATTAGGAAATTCCAATTATTCTGTGTCTTTCCCACCATGAGCCAAGAATGATGGAATGGTCTGGGTTGGAAGGGACCTTAAAGATCATTTATTTCCAACCCTCTGCTGTGGGCAGGGACACCTTCCACCAGCCCAGGTTGCTCCAAGCCCCGTCCAACCTGGCCTTGGACACTTCCAGGGATGGGGCAGCCACGGCTTCTCTGGGCAACCTGTGCCAGGGCCTCCCCACCCTCACAGGGAAGGATTTATTCCTAACACAGCAACACTAAATTACCCTCTTTTTTCTTCCTCTTTTTTTTTTTAACCACTAAAATAGTAAAAATTACATGTTATGTGTATCATTCTCTATATTTCGAAGCAGACAATGACCAAATTATAGTTTATTCTAGATGCATCTAGGCAAGGTTCTGGTTAGGTATTTATTTAGAAGAAAGACATTTTATTTACAAGGACTTCAGGATGTGTTCCACTTTGTAAAAAGAAATTAATGTAATTTTGAAGACTCGAGGAAATAGCTGTAATTGCACAGTGCATGTAATAGGATTCTTATGACAAAGCATCTGCCAGGTGATACATAACCCTGTAGAAATAGAGATTTTCTGAAATGGGTGGTTACATTTTGCTGCACCAGTTTTACTCAATTCACCAATTACAACCCAGTTCCAATCCTGCAAGAACAAGGAGTAGCACTTCTACATATACCTGATGTTGCATTTATGATTCTAGGATTATTTTTTTTCCATGGTTTATGATTTTGGAAGCTGTGATCACATTCTACTCTTTTTTCCCCCATAAATGTTTTTTCTCCTGAACATTTAGACAGCTGTTGGACTTCTGGTTTAGTAATGGCAATTTATATTATCTATATTATCTACTTAGGTCTTCATTTGTTATTTCAGTGATGTGAGGGGTCTTTAGTTTGTGTCTCTGGAGTTTTCTGCAGTAATTAATTTCTGCACTGCAAATTTATTTTTAATCATGTCAGGACAAGAAGCAGATTAATAGTCTTTGCTGGTGAACATCTGTATTCCATGGTTGGATTGGCAGGATCTACCCCTAGCAGCATCTCCATGCTGTTGTTTGCTAGAATGTGCTGCTTTTGTATTCTACCCTCTTTAAGTAACTCAGAGTTATAAACAATTCAGAAATGTTATGGTAACTTTGATTATCTTGCAATAACTAGAAGTGCTACAGAACTCGAGCAGGCCTTTGAAGAGCAGAAATTGGGTGCTGTGCACCACTTGTTTATTTTTTATTTTAACTTTGATCAGGCTCTAAAAGTATGATGGAATGAAACATAAATAAACCGTGTTAAAATAACAAATATTTGACATTGTAGAGCTCAGGCTTGAAACATCTGGGAATTCTCTCAGCTTTCCCTCAGTGGGGAGGAGAGGCAGGATGGGTGCTCTGACCAGCAAACATCAGAATTCTGCACTATGTGATGCTGCCTTAATACCCTGCTCTGAATGAAGCCATAGCTCCAACTACCTATTTTTAGGATAATCACATCTTAAAAATGAATTTTTAATGGTATACATAATATTTGATCCAAAGTACAAATTTATTTTCTTTCACTGACCATTTGACCAGCTTAGCTTATTAATGTAACAAGCTTTTATAATTTTCTTTAAAAAGCCCCAAAACCTAATATCTGGGATCCTTTGGTATTTCACTGAAAACTCAAGTATCAGCTGATTTCTACCATTCATTTTATTGCAAGTGAGCAAGAAATTTCAGATTTTAAAAATGCTACTTTAACTCGGGCATGGAAACATAGAATTTTGTTTTTCTTCTAAGTTTTGTATTGCAATGACTGTAATATGTACCAGTAGGATTTTTGGTTCAAAGATGCTTCTACTTTAAGTTTCGGATTTCTCTTGGGTTTAGTAAATGAATTTTTCCAAGGATTTGAAATATTAGAAAGTGACTTAAAGATGGGAAGAGAAGTGCTCTGGAACTGGCTCTGTGCGTTGCTTACATCTTCCTTTATTGGAAAATCAATGGAATAACTGAAATTATACACCGAGAAAGAAGACCTGATTGAAAACCAAATCTTGCACTCGGTCAAACCTGACCAAATAATAGAACCTGACCTAAAGCCGACCAGAAATTTCTCATCATAATGAGTATTATGCTCAAGAGACTTCTTTTGAGGTTCAAGAAAATATAACAGATATTAAAACATAATAAAAAATGTCTATTTTATGAAGGGAAATTGTCCTGAACATCTTGGTTGGACACTAAAGCAGCCTGTTGTCCCAAATTTGAGAGGGGATGTTAAATGTCTGTAGAAGATGATTTAAAGTCCTTGTAAATAGGTGGATTCTGAAGGAAAGTTTATGTGAGTGACTGGATTTTTTTCCCTCTTCAAGAGCCCTTTAATTTTTGTTTTGCTGTTCCTTTTTTTTCTTTATCTCAACACGATTTGACAAGACGAATTCTTATTTTGTAATTACGTCTATGCTAAATTCATTTTCCACTGATCAAAATCCTTTTGGGAAATCAACTGTGTCAGAAGGAGTTTTCTGGTTAACACATATAACTAGGGCTCGTTTTGAAATGTGTGAAATGTTTCAGTCCAAAAACAAATTAAGTCCATTGTGATCACATATTCAAGTAACATATTTTGCATTACATTTCATGAAGAGTCCTAGTTTGAAATCTACTGTCACTTTCAAAAGGAGATATAAAAGAATGAGAAAACATCTTTGGCATCACACAGTTATATTTAAATAACTAAATTTATCTTAAATACATGAAGATTATAGTTTACAATCTGTCATGGGCTCATGATGTAACCGAGGAACATATTTGGCTTCTGAAAAGCAACTCAGTGGAAATATTATATTACAGCTGTTAACGACCTGCTTTTTCAGAACAGCAATGCAGGAAGTTTTTCTGGTCTTAATCTCAACTTTGATCAACCAAGTCCTGGCCTTTTCTCACCAGAAACCTGGCAGAAAGTCTGTGACTTTGTCATCCTTCCCCTCAGTTTGTGTGACTTTCTGGACTTTCCTCTTCTCATCTTTTCTTCCAGAATCCCTTACTCTCATCTTTCACTGCTGGAGCCCTGCCCCAAAATCTAATTCTTAGGAAGGTTTATTTTATATATTGATTTATATATCGATGCTTATACATTAACTTAATTTTTTTATCTGATAAAAATGGAAAAGGATTACATAAATTATATCTCTGATTTAATTTTCTCCTGCTACCCTACTCATTCTTGATGTTCTTCAGAACATGTCAAGCCAGCAAATGTAGCAGTTTTTTCTTGGGTCAGAAACATCTCTAGAGAAGCTTTGTCTGCAGCCCTGGATAAATGTTTCCTGTGTTTGTGAGTCCAGTGAGCAACGTTGGATCTGCCTCTTCCAGGATGGCTTGGGGTGAAGGAAAGGCTCTCTGAGCCATTCCCAGGTCTGTTCCATCTCTCCATTGCTCTGTACACATTCTTTCAATGCTGAAAATCTCCAGAGGTCTCTTGCCTTGAATTGGATGCAGTTTTTGGCAGTGTTTTATATCAGTTGTAAAGCACTCTGTAGTGACAATAACCTGCTCAGCTGTCAGGGAGCTGCTATTTCACACGGGTTTAAGATGACCATAACTGTTCATCCATAATTTATAAAATAGTGCTGGATATCAGTGCTGGTTATGCAGGCTATATATTGGCTCAGCATTTCTAGATAGGAGGCTGAGACAATAATACTTTAACCATACAAAATTCCATGACAACCATCGTGATCCACTTAATTATTTGCTGATCTTGTGAAATTTGGCATTTTTCATAAGTGGTAGCACTAACTTTATAGTTAAACCAACAGTCTAGAAAACCTCAGTTTTTCTTATTCCTAAAGTTATGATGAAGAGAAATCAGTTCAAACTGGGAGGATTTTGTCAAGCAGACAGAAAACAAAGATTTTCAAAGAAACTGATGTCAAATTTCTTTGTGTTTTATAGTTTATCATAGCCCAGATTGAATTCTTTATGGCTGGTGGTGTGGTCATCAGGAATACTGGGAATTGAGGTAAATCCAGGTGAGCAGAGTGCACATATTTCTGGGAAAGGTAACATAAATTGAAATACCTTGGAATGCTTGAAATACCAGATGGTTGGTTTAGACACATTTTATTTTTTGAAGGCTGCAGCTTACATATTTTCAGATCTACTGTTTCATCATTGTGTGAACCACAGAAGATTGTCAGTGTCTAGACTACATCTCTCACAAAATCGTGTCTCTCTTGATTAATGACTAAAATCTGCTGATGAATTGTTTGAATTGTGTCCTTGAAAACTGCGAGAGGAAAGTTGCCAGCAGGAAACGCTATTTCTTTCTGTTAGACATGTTACTTGGAAAAACTGATCTCCTGTAGCTACTGAAACAATATTTCTTTTGATTTTATTGCCCGTTTATGCCTTTTCCTTGAATAAATGTGTCCAGTTCCCATTTTTCAAGGAGAAGGCATAAATAGGTGTAGTAGCACTTTGAGTAACACCCACCCAAGGATGGCCCAGTCTCATCACTGGACCTTTCATGTGCTCACCTCAGCCAGGCAGAGTAATCAGGGCAGCTATCAAACCTAATGATTAGAACTTGGGACATAAACTTTCAAAAGGCTCAAGATTTATTGAAGAATAAAATCCCTGAAGCTTCAACCATATTAGAAACTCGTGTGAAATGGCCAAAGATCGTGTTGCCATTCCCATCCCATAAATTATTGTGAGGGATAGACCCTTCCTTGCGAGTCTCAGTTAATCAGGATTTTTTTTAACCATTGCTTTCTCAATATTCTAAGCTTTTTCAGGATGGATATAAATCATTCTTCCAATACAAACAGATTTCAGTTAAGTGTCATGTTTGGATGAATTATAATGATCAGTGAAAAAGTACTCAACAGAAAAGAAAGTCTGGAGAGGAAAATTCACATAATGAATTCACATCAAGCTTGTGTTCTGAAATTAGATGACAAAGTAGGAAATATGAAAGTTAACCTGTTCTTTATGATGGAATAACTTCATTATCATGCCAGGAGACCACAGTGTAGAGGAGAAATAAAAACCCTGAACTTCTAAACTTCTATATACAAAGCAGGGATGTCTGTGTAATTCTGCCACTCCTGTTGTTAAGCAACACTCAGGAATGACTTGATTCAGCCTTTTCCTTGGAAAAGAACCAATTATAGTTGTTTACTTTGATAAAATTAACAGGCAGAGACGAGGGCTCGGCCACACTTGATTTTTGTAATTGTATAGCCTAAAACTCTTTCTGGATAAGAGATATTTCAGAGTACAAGTAGAAATACTCATCAGCTTTGACCAAAATTAATTCATAGCTCTTTACTTGCACTCTGATCATTTATCACTGAAATGTAAAGTTAAGAGTCTTGTAACTCATTGTATAGAACACCTTGAGCTGAAGGAAAAAAATACCAGAGTTGACAGTTTCTATATGCAGATATGTTATATTTCTATATGAGAACAGCCCCTGGAAGATAATTGTAACATAAATGTGGTGTCTTCTCTTGCTGACTTCAGCTATGAAGTGGTTGCAGTTATTTTTCCAGAGGTATTTGTTTTGAGTAATCTCATTGCTAACAAACACGGATAGAATGTTATTTGCTTGTTGATTCCAGTGAGAAAACATTGTCCCACATTTCAGACGTGAATATTATATGTAGGACTAGAGATTTAATATATATTTGATAAAGGGGAGTCCAGACAGATTAACAGAGATGTTTTTACAGGTGCTTTGGTTTCAAATATGACTTAATATGAGACCCAGCATGAGCTACAATTCTACCATTGCTCTGCTCTAATTTATAGCCCCTTTATGGTATCAATTCCCACCCAGCAAACAGTAATAAAGCTCTCAGAGAGAAGATTAATGAGCATAATTCATGCACTGGTGGACTGGAAATGTGACACAAGCCTGGCAGTTGGGCATTGCAATTATAGAAAGCAGAAGTTGTAAATGTTCTTATAAATGTTTTTGTCTGACAAACTTTTACCAGAGTTGTTACTCTTTCCAAAAAAAAAAAAAAAATCCATTTTAAAATATATTAAGATTTCTTTTCATGATTATGTAGATTTTAATTCTCTTAATTATACATGGGGTTTATGAGTGGGAATAAGTGGGGGCAGTTGTGCCTGTCAGTTCATTCCCTTGAGCTCCAACCTTCCAGTCCTTCCAGGACTGCTTGGCTCCCAATCAAACATTAATGAAGCAAATCACTGCTCTGGAACTGCTGATCAGTTCTGCTTTCCACTATTTCAGATTCAAAATGGACCAGAAATGCATTTTCCATGCTTTTTAATGATGTTTTCCCTCATTGCTCCTTATTTAGAGTAAAAGTTAGAATTTTAATAATCTGCCATTTCGAGTTTTAAGGACAAAACGTTGAAAATGGGGATGTTTTCACCTTCACTCTGGTGAGTCACTGCTGTGAGAGCTCTGTTTTCACACACATCATGTGGCTGGCTGGCTGCACCCCTGCTCTCCTCTGCTTAGGTGGTCCTTTTCAGGGCCTTTCAGAAGCAGAACATACATTACTTGTTCCCAACTGTGGCTCCATAGGTTGTCCTGAACTGCTCTGCATCCAGGTGATTGATCTCCATCATTCCCAGTGCCACTTCTGTGTCTGTAGCTCTTTCCAAAGCCTCCTTTTTTTTTTCTCCTCGCTGTCATAATTAACAACTAATTATCCTCTCAGATACCACTCATCTTTAAAAATATTCAAGTATATGGTTGAGCACGTTCAGAACTTCTTAAGCCTTTTTTTAGCATATCTGTGTGTGAGGAGGGAGAGAGAGAATAAATAGGGGGAAAAACTCTTTCATTTAGGGCTTAAAAAATTTATATCTTATATTTAAAAAAACCTCTTTCCCCCTGATCCATTTGGGCACCTCTGGCTGTGCAGGGAACTTGTGAAAAGGTTGTACATGATCTGAGTTTCAGAGGCAGGAATTTACTGGTTGATTCCCAAAGCAGAGCTGGGAATAACAGGCTGCCAGGCTAAATTTTGAATCCTCACCACCTCTGGGAAGGCTGAAACATTTGTCTCTTATTCCATCACTTCTGTGGATCACATTCTGCATTGTGACAGCTTATTTTCTTCTGATTCTTTATATAAATATTCTGTCAGAAATATTTAAGAATCTTATCAAGGCTCAGTGGGTTCCGTAAGCCCATTATACCAGAATCATTACTTAGTAATAACCAGACAAGCAATAAAGAAATCAATAACTATTCCAAAAGCACGGTCTATGCTAAGAAAATATGCTTTTCCCTCTCATAACACTAATAAGATTGGTGGGGCTTATTTTGGTAGCTTTGTCCTACGCATCAATTATCAGTATCTGTGATAAATAAGCCCTCTGTGAAGCTGCTCTGCAGTGGAAGGATGGGGAAGGTGAGTTGTGCTGGTTTAAACCTCTCCCTGTTTTATTTTAACAAACATTTGAATCTACTTGTTAGAAACCATCATGTTTTAAGGAATACATAACTTTAACTTCTTAATAACAGAATAAAAATGCTGTAACTATTTTGTTAATTTTTTGTGTGAGTGTGTGTTGTTCTTAATCAAAATGATTTCTTGCTGGAGACATTTATGTTAATTTATGGTTAGTATTGATAAGGGATGAAGTCTTTTTCCCTTGTCAAAATAAAATCTTTCAAGTAATAATGAGATTGTCACTTTTCCTATTTTCCCTTTGTTTCCTCTTCTGTTGCTCCAAAATTAATGTTTTCTGATACTATTGTTAAATGCAAAATTGAACACACAGGGGGAAAAAAATCAATCTCATTAATTATACGACAGCTTTGTTTGGAACTCGTTAACATAATATCTTATTTTTCTTTGTGCATTTTACAGGGATTATTTGCATTCAAAAAGATTCATCAACAAGTGGTGGCTGAGGTGGGACACATAATAGAAGTGACTCTGACCTTGTCATAGATAACAGAATTCAGACACAGAAATGGTGAAGTAACCATACAATGACAAAACTGGTATCAGGCTCCCTGTTCCAAACTGGTGAGAGACCTATAAACAAAGTCTTTACCTTTGTTACAGCATTCAAAGAGTCATTTAGAGACTCTTCTGAGAGATTACCTTCAGCAAAGAATAATCTTTTTTCTTTTATTGTTCTCGTTGAGGTTTTTTCGGTTTTTTTTTTTTTTTGTTGTTGTTTGGTTGGTTGGTTGGTTTTTTTTGTGTGTGTGGTCCCTTTTTTTTATTTTTTTTTTTTTTTGTAGGCTCGTTTTTTCACACTGATTCTGACCTTTCCTTTAAACACACAGCACTTGAAAACCGTAATTAGTACTTTTGTGTCCTTGTTTGAACAGTGCTGTTAGAGGTTCCAACCCATTGTCCCAGGTGTCACAGCCAGCAGGAGAGGAACCAACAATGCAAATACGATCCAAAGTAAATATGTCTCTCTCTCTCTTAGATCAGCACAGAGGTCAGAATGGGCAGTTCATGGCTGAATTTTGCTGTTTATAAGACTGAGGACTTTTCTCAAGGGTGTTCTTTCAGATTTTCTTAATCACTTTTGTGTTAGGTTTGGGGTTTTTTTAAATATTCAAGGCATTCTAAGGCAAAGACCTGTCTTGTGTTTGTTTCTCCTGTAATTCAGATGCCATTACACAGGATTTTGTATTTTTTCCCAGGGTCTTTTGTCCCCTTTTTTGCTGTTTCTTGATGTTTACATTCCATCTCATGTCCTGTTTAAATTAATACATTTTAAATACTCCTTTTTTTATTATGCTTATACTTTTCCCAGATATTTCCACAGTTAAAAGCCGGTGGGTGGATACATTTTAGGTTCAGTGGTAGTATGATTGTGACACAAATATTATAGGTTCCAGCCTGTAGTATCTTCCATCTTCAGGAAACAAACTCCATAGAAAACCACTAAAAATGTGTTTGGTAGAGCCTTTTGCAAAAGAGCTCCAGACACTACATCTGGTGATCTTCCTTTAAACTCTTCCTAGGAGGACAAAATTCATACTTTATTGCAAAGATGAGGTTTTAGGTAATAATAACAGTCCCTGATAATGGTCAGACATGTCCTTTCTTAAAATTATCTATTTGGATTTAGATGCCTTTAAGTTCTTTGATCTTCTGATTTACCCAACAGCGAGCAAGGTTAATGCTCAATGAAGTCAGATGCCCTTTTTATAATCACTTCATTAAAAGTGAGTAGCAAGAGGTACATTAAATTAAAGTGTTTGTGATATGGGATCAATTTTGTGGAATCCCAGAGGTCTCTCTTTGCCTCATAAAGAGCTCTCTACTTTGAACATATCTATAAATGACCCATTGAGAATTTCTGTTCTCTTTAATTTGAGAAATTTAAATTGCTTTTATTACCTGTAATGGTGTTAAGTACCAAATGAGGGATAAATTGTCCTGGAAAAGGAATTAGACTGCGGGTCTACAGCTTTAATAATTCATACCCTCACAACATTTATAAAATAAACTACGTGTTACTGGGAATAAAATTAATAGTGATATTCCTCAGAAAAAAAGTTTCCTTTCACCTTTTGTGAGTGTTGGGGTTTACAGGGAGTCTGCAGAGATATGAATGAGCATATTCTGGATTATCCATGAATTGAGGAGAAATATAGAAGTCCTGAATTCTCTGACCACTCTGAATCCTTACACCTTTTTTGTCTTTGAACCCAAGTTCTGAAAGCTTTTAAGTGTCCTGCTGTTTGCTGAGCAGGCAGTTTAGCTGCCTCCAGATGTTCCAGTAGTTTTTATACTTCTTAGGATGAAAAAAAAAAAAGGAAAACCAACAGCACTTTACATGCCCAGGGTGATGTTGTGGCTGTTGGTGTGAGGTTTTTTTTAAACAATCCAAGAACGGTTGCAAACATTTAATAGAATCAGTGTTTGTCCTCATAGCTCTGTTCTCAATAAATATATGGGCTTTTGCCTTGCAGTGGGACCGTTTTTGGTGCATGGAGCCTTACAAGAGAAAGTTGAAGTCCAAACCCATCTCTCTTATGTTCAGTTTTGTGAACCAGGGGGTTCCTCAGCCGGGGTTTGACGTTCACGTGCCTTGAGCATCGAGTGATGCAGCAAGAGCTTGGGAATGCAGTGGAGAACAGAGGAGTGAAGTCACTCCACAGCTCCTCTCTCAGCTGCTTTATGAGCAAGTGCAATGGAGCATTTCAGGCTCTGCTATTCCCCAGCAAACACTCATTAATACCCTGCTGCAATTAGTGGTGCTAACCCCAGGGATAGTAGAGTGTTCTCAAAGGCAGAGGAATCCTTCTCTCCCGTTGTCACAGCACCACTGTACAACACTTCATCCCTACTTCTGTAATTAAAATGACTTCAGGTGCTGCCCAGTTTCCTTTGGATATTTATTATTGGAGGACTCAGATAAGTAGACCTTGCTTTGGCCTTTTATAGTTTTCACTCACTCATTTTAGTTATGACTCTAAGGTGTAATTTATCAAATGCACAATGAGAGGTTATCAAACTCTTGTTTCAGTAAAAGAAAGAAGAACATTACCCTCAAGAGATAAATCTTTCATTAAACTTTACAAAGACCTTAAGCAGTTTCTACCCTATTTATCTTTTCCTGTCTCTCTTCTTCATGCACCAGCTGCCACTGTTTAGAAAGCAGCACAGGGCACAAAGCCAAAATAAGAGCTGATTTCCCAGCCAAATGGAGAAATTTCCTCTTCCATAGCTAACATTTGACTTCACCTTAGGAAAATATTTTTAAAATTGTTTAAGTTTCAGAATTTTATTTGTTTTTCCATGTCATGACTAACTAAACTACTGGTCCTGTATAGGACCAATATTGTTAGGACAGAGAGAAGGTCAAAGAAAATATTTATTAGAAGAGTAAAGATGAATTTGGTGAGGAGAAACTCATCTGGTTTCTTTTTTGATTTGTTTTTTAATTTGTTGTACTTGTCTGTCAGTGCTTTAGGAGCTTAATATCTTTTGCCATTTTTCACAGTAAATATTTTCGAAGGAATTTTGTCACTTGGATCATGTTGGAGAGGAATAACAGAGGCAACCTAAATAAGCATTGAAAATAAAAACCTTCTTACCTACTCAGCTTCTGTGAAAAGCCAGTTGCTTTTTTGTTATAGATGCTTTTTGAATTGCAGTGCTTTTTTTCCCTTCCTTGTTTTTTAAAAGATGTTATTGAATATAAAGTGTAACTAAACCAGAAAAAAGTAAGGATGGCAGAAGAAGCAAAATTATATTTTGACTTATCCAATGCCATGGTTGTGATTAAATACGAATTTGACTCTTTGCAGAAAAAAAAAGACAAAATATTTGGCAAGTGCTGACTTGGGCAACACTAAAAAGTAAATTTTTTTTTTCAGATCTCTTTAAGTTTCTTCTCATCCTGCGCTTTTGGAGGAGGTTTTGACATCTTTTTACGTGGGAATTGAAGAATCTCTTTGCTGTTATTTACACACTGGAAAGTTTTGGAGTCCACAACCTCCCTGGACAACCTGTGCCAGTGAGGAGCAGGTTAAAGTGACAGGAACAGGTTAAAGGTATTTTCTGGAGAGAAACAAGCACAATATAAGCCAGATATAGGCTGAGATTGACTCTCTTCACTGACCACAACAACTGTTCTTAAATTCCCACCAGAAATAAGATTTTCTGTGCAGTTTTCCTGGTTCTCCTTTGCCCTTAATCCAAGGTGATGCTGTTGGTGGGAACTGCAGGGAGCACCTTCTCCTCTGCTGAGCTTCTGCCGTGTCTAATTGGATACTTGATATGGACAATTCCCAAGCTAATGATCTTTCTTTGCAAAATTTATTTTCCATACTCGTGCATAATGATGAAATATTTCATGGATCTGTATCTTCTGCCTCCTGTATGGGCTCTATAACAAGTGTCTGAAATTACAGTCAGCTGATTAATTGATTCTGTCAGGAAGTTGTATGGAATTAGGTTTCTTTTCAAAGTCTCCCCTTTTTCTCTGTTAAACAGTGATTTATTAAATAGCTGTAATGTACTCCAGCAAAATCCATTTAATGTTGTAATATCTATATTGAAATTCTCTGATTTATACAGAAAAATAAAGGCACTCTCCCCTTTTCAAGAATTATTCAGAAGACAAGTAGAGCTTGACCTCTGCTTCTGCACTGTCTTTAGAAAATGTATAATAAATTTTAGTATTTAAATTCAGAAACGTTTAGTTTTCATTTAAGAAAACATTGACTAATCCAGTAATGGTTTAAAAAGAATAACTGATATTAAGTAATTTTCAGAACTGGTGCCTGAGATACCACCCTCATCTCACCAGGAATTCCAAGGGTCATAAGTGTCAGTTCCTGAAAAATTAGTTTCAGGAACCTTTTAAAGTGAGGGCTGTTCAATGGGATTTCCCTTATGGCAGCTATTTTCCCAAAATTCAATATATTCAAGTGATGAACTTGCAGGAACAGAAGATTTCTGTATTTGAGCAGTACCAAGTGGCTGAGGTGCCCCAGGGGTGATGGTGGCACGGTGTGCCTTTGCCACTGCTGAAGAAGCAGAAGCTCACTGTGCAAATTGGGTGGCATTCCCTGCTTCTTACTCTGGTGAGTATTTTGCCACTGACTTTACTCAGGAGTTGAGTCAGAACTAAAAACTGGATTCTAAGTGACACATTTTCAGTGGGAACAATGTGTGCTTTACCTTCAGGATCGACTTCATGGTCCAGAGCCATGGGACTGATAAAACAATTCTGAGTTTGTTTACAAGCAGCAGCTGCAAGAACTGTTGAGATGAAGTGTCTCACTTTTCCTTTCTTTTCTTTCTTTTTTTTTTTTTTTTTTGTTTTGTGAAGTGGCTTTTAATGCATTTTTAAACTGTCCTTACACTAAAATAACTTCCAAAATAGCATTTCTGCTCTGACTCTCAGCTCTCCCTGCACTTGTCAGAATATCTCTGAGCTGGAGGGGGTTTTTTTGTGCCATTTAGATAAAAACACATTATTGTGGGTTTCTTTTGTCTTCTCCTCTAGCTTCTCATGTTCACTGGACAACGTTTGTCTCCTGAATGGCACTGGAAGATCTTTTCTCTGGCAGTTGTTATTGTGAGTGTTCCAGAGATGCTCCCAGAACAAATGCAGACAGGAATGGAAGTTTATCTGGTGGTGCATCTGCTTGTGTGAGCTCACAGTGGCAGGTCCAGTGCTTTGGGTTTGGGAGCAGAGACAGCAGTGCTATAATTTAAGATACATTCCTATGACGTGGCTTTCCATGGTCTCTGGAAGATATTTGAAATGGAATTTCCAAACCATTATAGATGGCATTTGAATTGTCATTACTGGGTTCTTTTGTTCTCAAGGAGTAAGAATGAGGTTCTATGTGCAGAATGAGGAAATCCCTGGAAAAAGAACATCATCTGAAGAAGGTTCTGTTTAATAACCCTGAGGAGTGTTGCTTGCTGTGCTGGCAAAGGGATGCAACAGTCACAACATCCTGGGATCCTGTTGTTTTCCATCCCAGGAGAGGAGGAAACCCTTCATGACAAACGTGCACCTCGAGCTCAGAGGAGAGAGCTCTGAGATCTGGCCTGTGGGGAAGGGAACACAGCTCTTGGCATCAGGGAATGGGGAATATGGGATCTGGAGAGAGCTGCAGGGTCCCACAGAGCCTGGCAGGGGGGCTGTTAAATAAGGGGAATTCCCACAAATGGGGGGGAAACCAATTCTGAAAGTCATGGCTCTTTTACCCTCAGAGTGGTTTGATTTCAAACTCTCACAATGGATCTAAGGCAGTGCAACTGGGATTGCAGAAAACACTAAGAAATTTCTATTTGAATGCTTTTCCACTCCTTTCCTCTAGGAAATTAGTGGCAAAACAGCCCTGACTCCATCCAGGGCTATGTTTTTGAAGATTTTCCCCCAGGTAAGTGTAATTCATCAAAGGCAACTTTGTAGTTGGCCTTTATGGATATTTTCCATACATTTTCAAGTGTGAATTAGGTAACAAGGAGTAATGCTTTGGCTGGCAGTCATTTATGTAGCCACAACTCCTTTTCCTAATGAATCCCACATAGACACATTGAGTTAATTCAAAATCTAATGACATTAAGAAAAGTATTTTAACAAGCTTCAGTGTGCTCTGAACCTTGTTCAGTGATGTTTTGCTTGAAAGTTTGTACTTGGAAATACTTTGACTTTGGAAAGGTAGGTATAAAAGCTTAATTTAAAGCAATAAGTCACCACTTTTCAAAATGAAGCCAACAAACTTTGTGAGTTGTTGGTTTCTTTTTCCTTTAACTGCAGGGAAGTTTTTTAACTTAAGTTCTTTTTCTCTTGATGCTGCTGCCACGTAGAATCCCCAGATAAGTTGAGAACAGCCTTATTAATCTCTGATTAGACAGCCAGCTCTTTAGTTTGTACTTAACAAGTGCAGGAAGGCAGCAAAAACTTCAGCTGAGCTCAGAGAACAAGTCAAATGCTTCCCATAATGAGCTGCTTAAATAATGTCACAGATTTTGCCATTGTCAAATTAGTCTTTTTTTTTTTTTTTTCCCATGCCTTATTTCCCTTGCAGGTATCTAAAATATTGAAGGTTTCACTTACTGAGTTGTTTTCATATTCTTTTTCTTAAAAATAGGGAGTGGATCTCCCTAAAATAGGGTTAAAGGTCACTAGAAGTGGAAAGGTCACTGAAAGTTAAAGGCAATGCAGGGGGTTGGAACTTCATTTATATGAACTAAACCTTCCTGACCTTTGAAGTCACAACCATTCAAGACATTTATAGCTGGTTTACTCCAACTCACAACCTGGTCATGTGTTTTATTAAATAACCATGTCTGTTGGGATTTCAGATTCAGGCTTTATTTGCCCTGTTTTAGTTGTCTGAAGTTTGTATTTGCTTCAAGTGAGAAAAGGACAGGGATCAGCAGTTCCTATTTATATGATTAGGTAGGAAGTGGAGGTAAAAACCCAAAATGACTCTACTTGGCTCTGAGCATCTTGGTTTAAACAGCCTCAACCCTGTTCTTTATTTTGGGTTTCCTGGATTATATCAACCTGCTACAGAGACGTGATGCTGCAAACATTGCAAATGTGGGGTTTGTTCTCCCTCTTGTGTTCATTCCCAACTCCTATTCCAGCTTGAGCAAGGAAGCTCATTTTTTGAAGCTGAACTGTTACTCCCACTCTAATTTATTTCCAAATTCTTCTTGGCATGGGTGAGAAAAACAGGGTCAAATTCCTGGTGAGTTACTGGAATAAGTTTCCAAAACTGGATGTGGAAAACCCGAAGTAGGTTTCTATATTTCTGTATTTCTCTGCTGAAGGAAAATAATGGAGAGAGGAAAGGGGAAATCTCTCTCATATTATCTGTTTTCACAAACACTTTCTGTCCATCCTTGTGTTTCTCACTTTGTTCCTGCACATCTGATGGTTTATGGAAGTGAGAATTTACACAGATGTTTTATTCACTGCAAAGTCAACGATCTGGTTGTGTTCTCTGGAAGTGTGTAGCTAAAAAAATATTTATTTTCATTTATTGTATTTGCCTTTTAACTGGTTTGTTTTGAGTTACCATTAACTTTCTCTTCATCCTCATTGCTTCCAGGTTCCATGTGGCCATCCCAAGAATCATCCTGCTCCTTGTGCACTGGCTCTGGAATGCTCCATGGAGCAATGTAGTATATCCAGCATTCTGGACAGTTAGAATTCTGCCAGATGGAATTATCTGCATTATTACAGGTTATTTCAAGTTTTCATTAATCATTTGGGATCTCTGAGAGTGTCACTTTACCCTCATATTTTTCTTTCACAAAATCTGTCACTGTGCTGAATAATTATGGAAATGTGGCCTGATTGAAAAATGTACAGGAAGTAAAAAGAAGCATTTTTAATATTTAGAACGTTTTCTTAAGAGACATTATGTCTACCTAATGAATCACATAGTTTTGACTGGAAGAGTTAAATCTTTAAGCCTTAAAAAACATGAAAGATCTGCCTTATTTCAAGTGTTGAAGTGAACAAAACGCAGTCAAATTATTTCTGTGGTAACTAAGTTTTGGTTGGATCCAGCAAAATTCAAAAAGTAATACAAAAAACTAGAATTTTTACCATTATCCATAATAGCAAGTAAATTCACCTTCCAGAAGTAAACCCTGGGAAATTTTGTTATTTGTTTTTTAAAAAAGGTGAAAGTTGGTGGTGACAAGGCCATTAAACTGAATTAACAAATGACCAACAGGGATTTAGTGCATGTCATAAAACCCTGTATCTGGGACCCACGACAAGGCCAATAATGCCACAGAAATGAGAGGCAATAAAGCTGGGCTTTAATTTATGATTTGCAAAACATCTTCTGGGATGAGAAGCATAAACCACAAGGCACAGGAGGGAGGAGTGTGTGTTGTGCAGGGGCACAGTGAAAAGTCTAAATACTGAATTTAGAAGAAATACCTTTCAAAGTTCTGTGAAAGGAGGTTTCTACCATTGATTTTCACGTTCAACTTTAGGGGATCACATGTTAAGGAGATATTTCTTATTTCCTTTTTCCCCATCTTTACCACTCATTTCTGTGTGTTTATTAGACTGATGAACACAGTGCAGTGAAGGGAGAGAATCATCAAGAATTGTGAAGGTCACCTTAGGAGAATAATCAGCATGACAGTAATTGCTCAGTTTGTGTCTGGAGTGGGAATGTTTTGAGATAAAGCAGTTTCATCATCATCATGTTTTTCCTCATTCTCTGCTTGCCAGGGCCTCTGAAGTTCCAATTTTTAGGGACATGCTCCAGGAATCACCCCCCAGCCTGAGGGGGAGCAGTGCAGACCTGCTTTTAACTCTTTTTTCTGCCTTTTAACTCCCAACCCTTATTTATGTTCTGTAGCAAACAAAGGCCCCCATAACTGCTGCCATTTCCACCCCATGAAGGTTTTTAGGTGCTGCTTCCAAACCACTGAGTTCCTTTGCTGATAAATGAACAAGACTGAACGTCCTCAGTGTTTCCCTGGGAGGTATTTTTCACGTCGTTAAATAAGACAGATATTAATGTTGAAGGTGGTAGTTGCTGAATGGATGAATGACAGTTTAAAATTCAGAGAAGCAGGAAGGCACCCAAAATGTTGATGGGAAACGACCCAAAATGCCCCCAATACCTATGAAAAAGAGCTTAGTTCACTGTATTAAAATGAAATACAGCTCAAACTGAGCAGTGTCTTGTTCTACAAACAGTTTACTGACTTCAGCATGTGAAATACTATGAAGTCATTTAGGATCTCAGCTGGTTGCCCTGTGCTCTTTCCTCGTGTCTGTACATAAAGTTCTGCAGATACAGTCACATGTCTGCTGCTTTTACAAGTCTTGAAAGATAATTATCTAAATAATGCTGCTCCTATCAGAAGTGACAGGTGGTTTTACCCTGTACCCAACATGCTGGGTGATTTTTCTGTAGTGTGTGTGCTCGTTCTTATATCTGCAGTCTTGCACCTCTCAGTGCTGTATTTTATGCTGCAGGCACCTAAAGCAGAAGCAGCTGTATTTCCAGAAGATAATTGGGTGTTAAGATGCAGAGGTGAACTTGTCTGCAGCTCTGAGAAGTCCCAGCTGGTGCTTATCTGCATTCCTTCTGCTCTTAAACACTTTGAAAACCTTAGTCCGTAGTAAATTGTACTGAAAGGATGGAAAAATCCAGTGGTGAAAGTCACAGAAGGGCAAGGAGGGATATTTAAAAAAAACAGCCAGGTCATCAAGTTTTTATTAATTAATTTTTTTTCAGGAAAGATTTGCCCTCCTGAATTAAAGAGATATTTGATAAGCGTAGCGTATTCTGCATTTATGAGGTTATTCTTACTCCTGAACTTTGCAGAGGGGGATAATTAATGGCTCTGCTTTATTCGTGGTCTCCATCAGGAGTTCAGTGGTGAGTCTGCTTGGTGTGATAGAGGACTGGAGAGCAGTTTCCTGTTCACTGCCCTTCATGGAATCATGGAATGGTTTGGGTTCAGAGGGACCTTAAAGCCCATCTCATTCCACCCCCTGCCATGGGCAGGGACACCTTCCACTAGCCCAGGTTGCTCCAAGCCCCATCCAACCCGGCCTTGGACACTTCCAGGGATGGAGCAGCCACAGCTTCTCTGGGCAACCTGTGCCAGGGCCTCCCCACCCTCACAGGGAAGAGTTTATTCCCAATATCCCCTCTAACCCTGCCCTCTGGCAGTTTAAAGCCACTTTAAATGACCTCCTGGTTTCCTGTGTTCCCTCCCCCAGGCTGTCAGAAGTTGCTGTCAGTGCCTGGACCAGCAGTGTCGTGATGTCCAGGAAAAAAGGTAGTTTCTCTGTTTCTCTTGATTCCAGCTGGTGTGATCCAGGTAATTCAGCTCCTCTTCACTTCCAGTGTGTTGGAAAAGAAGCCACAGGAGGGAAATTTTAAAATCCACTGATTCCTGAAGGTTGTTTTGGCTCATTACATGAGCTTTGAGGTGCAATTTAGAGCAGCCTTCAGGCAGCACTGTGAGGCACTGGAGCACCAAAACAAGCTAAACACATGCAAATGAGCAAATTATTTTTCTGCTATTTCCATCTAATTTAAATCCCACACCAGAAAAAAAGCCTATTATTGATTTTTTTAATTTTTTTTTTTTTTTTTGCAAACTGATGAGCTATTGGCTTGATTTGAAAAATAAAGGTTTGCTAGTTTTGAAGCATTGAATTGTTTTGCTGTTATCTTTGATCTGTCATTCTCCTGATCAGCTCAGATTTTGAAGGGAAAGGTTGCTTCGAAATGGCAAATCATAATTTAATATTGAATTCATCAAAATAAGATATTCTGATAATTTTGCCAACTGAAGAAAGACTCAGAGTTCTAGAACTTATTGAAATTGGTCTTTTAATGCAGTTTTGGCGTTGAGGGCTAGTAATTTTCCATAAAAAGGATTTTTTAAAAACTGATTTCCAGACAGGTGACTTTTGTTTTCCTGCTGAAGTGACACACTGTGATGTTTTAGTGAAGGATCTCAAATACTGTCTTTTAAAATCAAGTGGACTTCAGGGTTTTATCAGTCCAACTTCACAACAAGCCACTCTCTTCACAAATTTTTCTTATAATTTCCATGTAGTTGTCTGGTTTTCTTTGTTCTCAAACATTCAATGTACTTTTCTCTTCCAGCTCCCAGCAACTCTCATCAAAATGCTTTGCAAAAAGAGCTGAAGAATGTACAGAATTATTTTAGGAAAAAGAAACACTTTCTCTAATTAGTGCTGCTACAGAAGGACCCAGCTTTATTAGCATATGAGTGCATTTGGGAAGGCTGAAGTGCCCTTTTAATTGGGAACAAATTTGACAAAGAGGAAGACAGACACATTAGCTAAATTAAGAAGTCTGATTTTAAAAAAAAAAAAAAGGTAAATATAGCTAAACCAAAGTCCTGGTGGTGTTTAAATTCAGTAGGAAATACGTTGATAACCATCACAGGATATTTCGAAGCACAGGTACTGCTGTGAGGCACCAGCTGCATCACAGAATATTCTATATCACAGCTGCACATCTGCTCAGAACAAATAGTGTGTTTCCCAGAATATAGAGGCTTCATAAATTTTATTTTGCAAAATAAAATGTGCTTGAGCACCATTGCTATCAAACATCGACTCCTCTGGCTGCATAACAGGCACAATATGGATCTGTCCTCCCACTGCTGAAATCATTGAAGTTGTTACTGTGGGACTTACCCCAGGACCTCTCCCACCACAGGGGTGCAGTGGGCATGGGCTCCCTATGGAGAATATCCTATGGAATGAGTCACAGCCAGAGAAAAATGCCCCCAGGGTTGGTATAAATCAATCGTGAACCTGTTGCAATCAATAGGGTAATACTAATGGAAAAATGGTGAGACAAGCTCTGAAATTAAACTGTGTGGCCAAGATAAATGTGCCTGGAAACCTTGGGCTTCTGCCAGCTGGAGGCTGAAGGATACTGTAGAGTTATCCTGCCCATCCAGAAAGATGGAATACCTGAATATTTTCCCTGTAGAACAGCAGCCCCCTGAATGCTCTCCACTCCAATTCATCATCATCTTAAATCCAGGTAAACCATCTCCACCATGGGCTTTTGTGGAAAGGTCTCCTTCTGTTCCTGAGCTATGATAGCTGAGGAGATATATATGAAATATATCCTCTCTTATGTACATTTATGTGTGTAGGGGTGTGTTACGGAAAACTCAGAGAGTGATTGAACTCCTCTGGTTTTGTCATTCTTCACATTGGTAAACACAGCACAGAGAAACGGAGTGTTTCCTTTTAATATTCAAGTTAAATGGGTTTTGCTCACATTAATATTCTAAATGTTTGTTTTCCAGGCATTCAAGAAATCAATTATTAGTGACAAAATGGTGAGACGCAAAAATTCAGACTAGTTCATAGGATTGTGGGTGAAATGTAGAGCAAGATTCAGGGTCTTTCAGGCAAACAGTCTGAGGTTGCCTTTGAATCCAGTAATTCAGTGGCTTGTGCCATGTATGGAACTGGAGGGTGTAACCACACTTTTCTTTTCTGTTTTTAAGACTCTCTGTGTTTCTGAGACATGTTTTTCTCACATGAGGCTTCCTGAGTGCTGATCATCCCTCTGTTTGCTCAGGAGGAGCTTTTCTTAGCCCTGATCTGGATCTTCTGGGAAGGGTTTTTAATTCTGGTGTATTTAAGTGACTTAATTTTAAAAAGTTAGCTTTCTGTGTCCAAAAAAAGTCTCTAAAAGTAAAAAACTAATTGGTTTCTGCCTTTCTAGTTCCTGATTCATTAAAAGAATTGATTGACTTTGAGTGGCTGCAAAGCTGACAGCGTGGAGTCTTTTAATGGATTCACTCTGAAAAGGTCCTGCCCTTCCTTAAATAACTACTGCTGCCACTTAATGGGACCTGTGGCCATGTCACTGGGGGCAAAAAGAGACCCTGGCAGAACAAATGTCAAGTCAGGTCAGCAATGTGGTCTGCAAATTCAGTTATTGCTTATAAATGGTGCAGGCTCAACATGCCAGGATCTGCCTGTTGCTGCATTCATGGCACCAGTGGGGATCATTCCATGGACTTGTGCTGTTGGAGTTTTTGTGGGATGTCTTAATTCAGTAAAGAATAAGAAAATATAATAATTTGGAAAGGTACTCCCATGACTGATTGACAGGGGATAAGGAAGGGTTTTTTTCCACCATAAGATCTTCAAAAAGGACTTTAAAAAGTGGCTCAAATGCCTTCCTTCAAAGCAGGGGATTGAGGCAGGGATTGGTCTCTTCTGCCAGTGAAAATAGGAGAGGAAATGGTCTTAAATTGTACCAGGGCAGGTTCAGATTAGAAAACAATGTTCTCTGAAAGATTGGTCAGGCACTGGAGTAAGTTGTCCAGGGAGGTGGTGGATTCACCATCACTGGAGATGTTCCAGAGGCATCTGGATGTGGCACTGGGGACATGGCTTAGGGGTGATTATGGTGGCTGATGGATGGATCTTGAAGGTCTCTTCCAGCCTTGATGATTCTGTGATTGCTGCTCACTGTGAGTTTGGAAGCCCAGTCTTGGAAAATATCCTTAAATAAGGCTGCATCAGCAATACACCTGCAAGTGCCATTAATGCAGAGCAGCAGGAGTGGTTAGAGCTACAAGGAATTAGCATAACAATCCTCTTTGCTTTGTCTTTTTTCCTGTTATTTTCAGAAAAGAAAGGTTAAAAATCTTCCAGATCTTGCAAATTTTGGGAAGAATCCAGACACAGAATGCTTTGAACTTCCATATAAGAAGGCTGTTAAAGTCAGTCTCTGTTATAAATTTATTCTGCTGTGGTGGCTGTGAATGTCCAAAGCCAGACTTGGACTAGATTTATGTGTAGTCATACATTATGTATCAGCTATAAAAAAAATAAATTAAAAAAAAAAAAAAGAAAGAAAAGGCTTTATGATTTAGCACTAAATTTTTAGAAAATAAAAATTCTACTGAAAAAGGAGCTGTGCAACATTAAAAATGCCAGGCTTGTGATCAACACCTCCTCCTCCTCTCAGCTGTCTTTGATGCATTTCTGTTTAGCCTCATGCTAGTAGAGGTTGTTAAATTTACATTTCATGTTGGAGTCAAAAGTCAACTCCATTTGTGAGTTGGCATTTAATTATGAAACAGTTAGAAAAATCAAGAGAAGAAGGATTTCAGTCAGTAAGATGAAAGACTAGATTTAGTTATTTGGGAAAGGTTGATTCTTTGGACTCCATTGGAAAGGCATCCAGCACTTAGAATTTTCCACTCCATGAACAGCCAGCAAGGAGATGAGAGGGATGGAGCAGCTCTGCTGTGGAGAAAGGCTGAGAGAGTTGGGATTGTTCAGCCTGGAGAAGAGAGGCTTCAGGGTGAGCTAATTGTGACCTTCCAGGACCTGAAATAAGACTGCAAGAAAGCTGGAGAGAGACTATTTCTGAGGGACTGGAGGGACAGGACAAGGGGAATGGCTTCAAACTGTCAGAGGGCAGGATTAGATGGGATATTGGGGAGGAATTCTTCCCTGTGAGGGTGGGGAGGCCCTGGCACAGGTTGCCCAGAGAAGCTGTGGCTGCCCCTGGATCCCTGGAAGTGTCCAAGGGCAGGTTGGATGGGGCTTGGAGCAACCTGGGCTAGTGGGAGGTGTCCCTGCCCATGGCAGGGGGTGGGATGGGATGAGCTTTAAGGTCCCTCCAAACCTAAACCATTCTCTGATCTTTGGTACTTGTGTGTCTTTTCTTACAAAGACTTTAAAATGTTATCAAACATTTATTTTAAATTAAATTTTACTTATTGATAATGCCATTAAAATACTTCCCTAAACAAGGACATTTGAAAATGATCCATAGCTGGATCAGGTATTTCTTTAAGTACAAATAAAACCAAGACTAGTCAGTTTGAGCTTTAGGGTAGAACTGGAAGCTGTAATGAGGTTTTGCAAGGGAAAAATGGTTCTACTGCTGGAGGTTTCACTTTGGCTTAGAGTACCTAGAAATAAATCAGTGCTATAGGTCAAGTTTGACAGCACTAAAATTTAATTAAATTGTGTAATTTTCATTTCAAATTACAAAAAAGGACCATAAATTGGGTAATTATACAACATTTCCACCATGCTGATTAGAAACCTGAATACCCAAAGGGATTTATGTTAAGCTAAAAGCAGAAAACTAGAGAATGGTGGCAGGAAAGCAAATGTGAAACGTGTACTCAGGACTAAGATGTGTTACACCAGTGTGTAGTGTGGCTCTTGTGCACTGGCATCAGCATTCCCAGTGTCTTGAATCTGCTTGGCAAATCTGGGTAAAAATAGTCTTACTGTAAATGGTGTAACCTGGTGTGAGAGCATGAATCCTGCAAATAGGCATCAAACCTCCAGGTTTTGGTTTGCCTCCACAAACACATCACCTGGAATCATCTGGGCATCGTTGCACTGTCCATGCAGGACATCAGCCACAGGCCTGGGCAGTGTTTTATAGATCATTTCTGGATATTTGCTTCTCTGGATGACCAAGAAATACATGTTTGAGCTGGGTCAGGCAAGAGAGTGTCACTGTGTTCCTTGCAGGCTGGCACAGGACAGAACCCAGCCTTGCACTTTTACAAAGGTATGAAAATGAGCTGCCTGCTCTATGACTATCAACTATACCATGAAAAAGTTGATTTTTTTTCTTTGAGGAGGACTGAACCCAAAGATCAGCTCTTTAGATCATCTTGTTTTGATGATTTAGGTTCGGTGCTAAAGCCTAAATCCAATTTTATAGACTCGTCAGCCTCAGCCTGAGTGTCTGGTGACATCCAGATGTCTCAAACTGAGAACTGCCAGTGCTGTTTCATCCTTAATTTTCAAGGAAGCCCAAAAGAAAGGATGATAAGCTGGCTGGAAGACATTTTAGTGTTGTTCATCTGTTCTGCATTGTAATTCTTACGCTGTGCATGAGACCTGGGCACTTCAGGGGGTAGAAAATAGTTCAAAGGCTCTGATGAGCACCTGCACTTCAGACTCCCTCTGAAATTCATCTTTCTTTCTAAGCACTGGCTTTTGTCACTCTGACATTAAAAGGACATGATCTTGCCATCTTCTTGTGGTGTATTTAAGGTTTATGCCACTTTTGGGTCAATTCAAATCAAAGGAAGTAGGTTTATTAGACCAATTTTTCCACATGTGACAACAGATACACGTCAATAACCCTGAGAAGGTTCAAAGCATTGCTTGGGTTTGTGTCCCACCAATTTTTAATATGAGTAATATTTGTATGTTAAAATTAAGGACAGTTCAAGCAGTTTACTGTGGGAATGCCATGAGAAAAGGATGGAAGAAAACAACCTTATGGTTTTATACTTGGAAGCAGCTTTTCATTGAAAAGGTCTAGGAATTTTCTCTGCTCTGTGTTTTACATAAAGGAAAGTCATGTCGGATTTGTGATCGTCTAGAAACTTAAACTAATGAAAATGAAACTGTAAAAAATTATGTTTCTCATATGTACTTACTGGAAACCTCAACTAATTTCCTGTAGTTGTTGGAAAAATTATGGAGAGAGCAATTACTATATAGTTTAATGCTTGGTTCTAATTAATTTGTAAAAAATATTGCTTTCTCAGCCTTTTTATTGGTGTGACAAATTCACATTGCTTTTTTTGTGTCCTGTATATTGCAGCTCACATAATTACTGTTCCTCCTGCTGAGCAATTAGTGGGAAGGAGTCCCAAAATTAAACTAAACAGAGCTCTAGAGTTGCCCATGAATCCTGCCAGGTTTCTGCAGTGGATATTAAGAGATGCCTTTCATGAAGACATACTTAATATCAAACCTGTGGGCTTGATTTTTAGAGTTCTATTAATATATTTTTAAAGCCTTATGAATTATTAGGACTTTTCACATAGGTCATGTTTATTCCTTCTGTATCTCCACTGTGCAGTTTCATGTTGTTGTGGTTGTTATTTATCACCTTAGGTTTACCTTTCATTCTCAACCTGATTCAACTTGATTTGACTCAAATCAACAACGTGCTGCCCCTGAATAAAAATTTGTAATAGGTTTGGAGTTATGAGTATATAGAGAAAAAAACCCAAGCACATAAGGCTGAATATCTAAATGTGTAAATTTGGAAAATATTTTGCCATCTGAAACAAGTTGTTCAATTTGTCACTTATCAGCATTTCTTAAACAATATTGGAGAGTCAAATCACTGCATTTTGTTTTACTGTCCAGAGATTTTTTTATGAGCATCTTGGATTGTTTTTACATCCTGTTCCTTGCAAAAATAAATGCACTTATTAGATGGGTAAAAATAGATACAGAATTTCATTTTAATGTGTCTCCTTAAAAAGTTTATATAATCTTCTCATGTTTGCCTTGTAGCTTTATGGTTCTGTTTTCTGCATTTAACTGTCTGATGCTTCACTGAAAGAATTTTATGGATACATAAAAGCAAAACTTGACTATTTCACTTGAACTGGTTATCTAAATAGGAGCTGGTACGTCCTGAGAAATTTCAAAATCTTCCATTTAAAAACACATCTGTGAATCTCTTTGTAAAATTTATTCTCTTCTTGTGTGCCATCAGCTTCCTGATGTGTGGAGAAATGCAGGTTTTCTTTTGTTTCATCATGTCATTCAATTTTCCACCTGAAAGCCTGATCCCCATTTGTGATATTTAGTTTCCACGATGACATCCCAGATGGGGAATAATTGGAAGGCAAAGTGTACATTTTGAAGAAAGATGAACTCCACAGTCCAAACTTGATTTTTCAGTTGTTTCAGCATAAAAAGAAATGTTAAAACCCCGAATATTTTAAGGTAGTGGTTAGAGCTGCCAAACTTTTCCTGGCTTCCTATAAAGACTTCTGCAGCTCTGTCTATAATCAACCCATCCTGGGTATAAACTTCAAGGGCACTTTGAACTTTGTGAAAGCCAAATTATTATTTTAAAATTAAAGTTGCTGAATTATTCTTAAATATCTATTAAAAATGCCACCTTTATTTCAGTGAAAAGCTACGTATGAAAGTACATTTATAAGGTTTAATATTTCAGTGATAGTCACTGACATTGGATTTTGCTTTATCTGAGTGCCAAGATTCAGGAATATCCACCCACAGGGGGAAGTGGCTGTTACAGAAATTTGGTGTAAGGACCAATATGTTGGTTAAAACCTACTGTAGATGTTTTTTGCTTCTTTTCCCTTGATTTAGCTCCGACTCTGGAGTTTGCAGCCTCAGGGATGAGCAGACACCTATTCTCCTGCATCAGAAGGGGTTTTCTTTGTGGTGTTGGGTTGTCTACCTTTTACAATAAAAAATTCATTATTCTGGCTCAGAGGGCTCATTAGTGATCACTCCAAAACAACACACAAGTGTCTCAATCAGTGATTAGAAAAAATGTTCATATTTCCATTTGATGCCCCTTGGAGATGCCAGGGAAATTCAGATTTATCCCCTTCACAGGGAAATATTTGGGAACCTTAAATGCAGCAGTCAGCCCAACATGTAGGGATATTAAAAATATCTATATATCCCAAGCCAAATATTCTTCTTGCTATTGGATAGGAGTGCAGAGGGACACAGATCCAAAAACTGGAGCCACCTTGCCTGTTGGCCTGAGCTGTGGATGCTCTGGGCAGTGAGTGCTGTTTGTCAAACAGAGCCCTGAATTACCTAAAGACAACTCCTTTGAAACTGCCTTATTAGAACAGGAAATTGCCCTGTTATTTCACCAATTTGCTCTGACAAACTACTTCGTCTGATGGAAAGGATGTGCTTTCTCAGTTACAAGGAAAGTATTAATAACTTTAATTGCCTCTTATTAGCAATTTTACAAGATGCTGAGCACATAAGTACACTTTCTAGCAGTCTATAAAAGAGAACAGCATTAAGGATAATACCATCACTGCTAATCTTTTTCTGGCTGGAAAACAAGATTTTTCCAGAAATATTTGAATGTGTCACATGTGGTTGTGCTGTGCTGTGGAATGACATCAACAGCCTTGGTATTTTCAGGACAGGAGGTGAGAGGAGTCCTCTGGTATAACTAAAAATTCACCATTTGAGTACTTTGCATCCTCACATGATTCAAAGTCAGGACTCAAATGTTGCTCTACTGGAATATAAACCTGCTCTTCTTGAAAGAAACAGTTGTACAGCCCTAAACTGCAGGTAGATGAGATATGACCTTATAAAAGCATTTTGGCATACATTTTGCACTAGCATTTCTGCAGGGTAATCCCTTCAAGAGTGTTTCTTGTTATTTGGGGATATTCTGGTTTTATTTTGCACTGCCAGGTTCCAGATTCTTAATGACAACTCTGTAATGTGGCTTTGCATGCAAAATTTATTTTTTTTCAAAAATATGTTATGGATTGGATAAGAATTGTCCTTTCAAAAGTCCAAATATCTAGTTTTTAATAAAATTATGCTTTCGCATTGGAAAAATGGGATATATTAAGGAGGGGGGGTGTATGTATGTACAGATAATCATGGAATAATTCAGGTTGGAAAAGACCTGTAAGACAATTGAGTCCAACTGTTATCCCAGCTCTGCCAAGGCCACCAGTGACCCATGTCCCCAAGAGCCACATCTACATGGCTTTAAATCCCTCCAGAGTTAGGGACTCCACCACTGCCCTGGGCAGCTCTGACAGGGCTGGACCACCTTTTCCATGGGGAAATTTGCCCACTATCCAATCTAAACCTCCCCTGGCACAGCCTGAGGCCGTTCCCTCTCCTCCTGTCCCTTGTTCCCTGGCAGCAGAGCCCGACTTCCCCTCGGCTCCCCCCTCCTGTCAGGGGGTTGCAGAGCCAGAAGGTCCCCCCTGAGCCTCCTTTTTCCAGGCTGAGCCCCCCCAGCTCCCTCAGCCCCTCCTGCTGCTCCAGCCCCTTCCCCAGCTCCATTCCCTTCCCTGGACACACTCCAGCCCCTCAGTATCCGTTTTGTTCCAAGGGGCCCAAAGCTGATCCCAGAATTCGATGTGTGGCCTCGCTGGTGCTGATGGGGGGACAATCCCTGATCCACTATATTCATTTATCCATCTCACAATACAAACTCTACAGACCAATGTCCTCAATGGATGAACAGCTTCTGATATAGATCTCTCACAAATGGATTTGCCTTTGCAGGAACAGCAGGCATGGAAAATTTCTCTAGAAAGTTACGAGCAGGGAAAAGAAAGTGTTGTAACAGCCACTAAACACCAGCAAAGGTTGTTTATCTCCTATTATGATCCACGATGGCTCAGACCCCTCCATTTATCCCCTATGGGCCATCAAACACAGCATTTCTGTACACAAAGTTTTGTGGGCCTTGGATCTGATAAAGCACTTTGTTACCTCCCCGAGCCGTGCGGGAAGAATCGTTTCGTTCGGAGCGTTTTCGAATGGAGCCCGTAAGCACCATCCTTTATGGTCCTTGAGAACTGATAATGTGGGGAAGGATACTTCATGTCAAAATGTTATGGCTGTGTTATTATTATTGCAGAAAAAACATATTTTCCAACACTCGTTCAAGCCGCAGAACGTTTCAGGAAACATTCTCGCTCAATCAGCTGAATAATTTATCTCGTGCTGCCGGTGCCGCGTTAACGTCGGGAGTTTCGAGGGGGCATCAAGGAGGGAGGAAATCAGGCAGTGAGAGCTGAGTGCCTAATGAATTTAGCCATTCAAATGTCCAGAAGTATCTAAATGGATTACTTACGAAAATCAGCAGTGCTGCTTGTACAGATTGGTAATAAATTCTGTTTCACTGCGGAGACTGGGATTTTAAGGTTTAAAACGAAGACTGATTAAATCAAGTGAAATACGCACGTAAATTGTCATTATGTGGATGGATGCACCTTACTATATTGAAATTGGATTTTAGATTTGCTCCACACTTTATTTTGCAGCTCATTTTTGATGACAGTTCATTCCTTCCAGATCACGTTATAAATTCTGCTGTATTTTAGCTTTGGATGTAATGGGGGTGGGGGCTGTTAAACTTTGTTTCTCTTTTTTTCCTATTTTCCTGTGTCAGTATTTTATACAAGGTCAATAACAAGCTTCAGTGTGTTTACAATTACCAAGAGGATGGGATTTGTTATTGTGCCCAGACAAATGTGCTGATGCTTCCATTATTTATGGGTAGGAGATAAAAATTGTGCCACGTACTGAGACAAAAGTAAGGTGTGTGGTTTATATCTGTATTTTTGATGAGTTCTCTTAATAGGCATTGGCCAATGCATGGATCTGTGACCATGGGATGTAAATTTTTCTTTGTAGTAAAGCTGTCAAAGCTTTGTGGGTTCTTTTGTGACTCTCATTTACGCAACTTGGAAAAAAAAAATATTCTCCCTTCCAATGGTATTTAAAACCAGGAGTGATTGGTTTGAACTGCCTGACGTCCGAAGGGGGATGTAAAAATAGGACTAACTTATTTGCTTAATACTGAGGACATACTTAGGGAAGTTCTGCTGTGAGAATCAAATTTTCTTTTTTTTTTAAAAAGGCACAATTCAATTTAAAAAGTCCCTGAAATGTCCTTAACATCCTTATTTCTGTGGTCCTTGGTTCAGCTGGCATTGCTGAATTATATAATGAGCATTTGGGATGAGTCCTGTGGAGAGGAGCAGAATCCAGCACTGGGCAAAAGTTTGGAGCATTCGCCCAGAAAGGCTGTGACACAGCTGCCACTTGGGTCTCCATCACCTCTACTGGGACAGAGTGGGATCAGGATCTCCTCAGCAGATTCCTGTTATTTGGGGTTTCAGGAGTCTGTATCCATTAATGTGTCTGTTGGATAATCCCAGTCTCCGGTGATAAAACAGGAAAACCCTAATTTCTACTGTTTAGAAGTGGGGTTTATTTTGACCCAATTGGAGCAATATCCATGCAACAGCCCTTTTCCTTGCCTTGGTCCATCCCACAGGATGTTAACAGGTCTGTTTTCTGCTCCTTAACCCATCAATGCCCTTGTTTTCAGCTGAGTGGTGAATTGGTGACAGCTCTGTCTCTACTCATCTCTTCCACCTGGAAAAGCCACTGCACCAGGGGGAGTCACCTCCTGTTTGTGGGGTCTTTGTATCTAAAGCTCACTGAAAGTAATTATAGGAAACAATCCTTTTTAATTGGTGGAACGAGAGGGATTTTTGCAGGAGAAACTCAGATCACCTGTCTTAGATTTACATTTTAAATTGCACCTGGGAGTGTTTCCCTCCCTTTTTCTGTGAACTCAGGGAGAGCAGAGAGCGCCTCGTCTCCTCTACATCCCTGTGGCCAGAATTTTGGATTTTGGATCTCTTTCTGTGTGAGGAACAACTGTCCTTTCATCTGCAGCTTGCGAAGTAGGTAAGAGTAAATTTGTTCTGCTGCAATTGGCTGATGTTACTAAAATGTAGCTCTTTCCAGGCCCAAGGATTTGGTGCTTTATCTCCCTCCAGCTCTTACCACAAATTGCTGACTAGATCCAAGCAATGCTATTCTTTTTGTCTTTATTATGAGATGTAAAAGAACCCAAATTGCTTCGAATGTTTCTTGAGAGAATTGATTTTGTCCTGTGCATTAACAACTTGATACGGATGAAAAATGTTTGAAAGTGAAATTTTATTGAGTTTTGCTTTGTGTTACATTCTTACTGTGTTCATTCTCTAGCTAACCTGGATAGTGAAAACTAGACTGGCTGCCAGAATGGCACAAAATGTGTATTAGGCTGGAAGCCATTCCTGGATGTTATATCCCATGGTGAAAGGTGGAAAAGGAAGTAAATATCTTTGCTAAAGCAGAGAGAAAAATTCTATAATTGAGTATGGACCTTTATTGAGGGGTAGATGTGTTTTCTGTGGAGTTATTTTAAAGGTGTTGAGAGCAGCAGCTTTTTTATAATTGAGTGATAACTGTGCATATTGTCTAGAACCACCTGTTTATACACCTTTTTATTTTCTTCGATGCCACTGCTATGCACACCCAGTAATTATATTTATTTTAATACTGCCAAGCTATTTAAATCTGAACTTTCACTCCTCTCACATGTGCTTCAGATCCACCTCAAGTGCTAAATATATAATGCAGGAGGGATAACATAATTTCCTGCTCAAATACTCAGCATTGTATGAACATAGAAATGGTTTCTGGAAGCATTTTTGATTATGTACTGTTCCTTTCCAGACCAGAAAACAATGAACATTTAAATACCTTATTAATAATTTCTGTGCTGTTCTGATATGTGTTTGGTTATAGTGGAGATATGATGGGAATTCTTGAGCCATGTTCCCCTCACAAGAACCTCAGAAAAAAAAATGGTTATTAGGGGTTGTAAACCTTTATTTCCAGTAAAATTTCTATATTAATCTTGGTGCATCTGGGATAGAGATATAATTGTATAAGGGGAGAAAGTTATACCTGTTTCAGCTTTGGGTGAGAGGATGAAATTCTCCCTGGTGTGAATACGAGCATAGTGAGGCTTCTGAAGAGTCCTTAGTTGTTTGCTTTTAATTCCATGATCTGATGGGATCAGACTATCCCAGGTGGCTCCAAGCCCTGTCCAACCTGGCCTTGGACACTTCCAGGGATGAAGCTTTGCAAGCCTTTGGTAGTGCAGCTCTTGAACCAGTCAGCTAAAATACTCATGTGTTTTGTGATGATGGTCTTGAGATGGAGAGTAGAAATTACGTGTACATTTTTAGCTTGATTTATATAAAATTAGATTTGGTTTAGAGCTTCTAAGGTAAGGTTGAATCTCCTCTTTTAGTGCAGTTTCCTAAAGGGAAGGTTAATTTTAGTCAGTTTGCTTTAAAACCCTGAATCTTTAATTTTTAAAACTCAACAGGCAACTAATATTTGGCCTATTCATTCAGCTTGTGCTGTCTGGACTCATTAGAGGAGACACATGAAGAATGGAGTTATTCTTCTTGAGATCCACTATATCCAGGCAGAAGATTAGATTTGCACCAGATCTCTGGTATCTAAGTTTCACTAATAATTTATTGAGCTACATGTAGCAACTGCAGAAAATATTCACTCCAATAAAATATTAAGCAGTGACATGTAAAATCAGTGTTCATCTTGGAATTAGTGGTTTATTATATTTCAGTTTAAGTTATAATATGGGGATGGAATACTTCAAATGGAATAAAATCTGGTCTGATTATTGCTTCTAACTAATATATTCAGTGCATTATTCACAGGTTTAACTTCCTGACTACCGTGTAGCCATTATATTTTGGTTTTTGTAATTACATATGACTGTAATCTACTCTGTAAAATGGGTGCACTCAGTAATTACTTCAAATCTGCCTTTGGATAAATAATAAGGGATGTAATAACGACGGGAAGAACATCAGTTGCAGCTTAAGTTTTACAATTTGTTCCTCTCTTGTTATTTTTCCTGTAATGGCACAGGATAATTTTTCCCTGGCTCTCTGCAATTCCAGGAACTGGGAAGGCCTTGCCATCCTCTCAAAGGCAGCATCTTGCTGCCACTTGAATGTGTAATTTTCTACCTGAATTTCTGTGGTATGGGGGAATAGGAATTTATTTGCTCTCTTCTTCCTTCTCCAACCCACTTTTCCTTCATCTCCATTCGAACAGAGTTTTTCCTGGTCCTCTGCAGCCTTCACTGGTCTGCAGGAATAAATCTGTTTTCAGAGCTTGCTGTGTTTGGAGTCATCTTGATCAAAATGGTTGTCAAAATGTCAATTGAGATGAGAAAACGTAACAAAAAGGCCAAACACAGAAATTCTATGTTACTTTTTCAGAAATCAGTGTGATGGTATTAAATTTTCAATGGGCTTCAAGGCTTCTGAACTTAAAGCAGAAAATGGAGGAAAGCAGCAAGTGGAGGGGAAAAGAACCAGAGATTTTATAGGTGGCCTGAAGCTTAAAAAGTAATAATAATATTTATATATATATGTGTGTTTGTGTGTATAAAACTCACTTCTGGAGGGCTCTTTATCAATTTGGATAAGTGGTCAAACCTTATCACATGCTGCTATATTTTGGATATTGCCTTAAAAAAATATACATTTCCCTAAGATAAGTCTGTCCATTAACACACAAATTTCAGGTATGTACTTGGACAACATTCCAGAAGAATAATTTAAATGTGATAGCTTAATTTTGGCTTTGTTGTTTGGTTTTTTTTTTTTTTTTGCCTCTCTCAGTTGTGATTTGAGCCCAAAGTTCAAGTTTCACTCATTTATAATGAATGTGCTGTAAAAACCTACAAAATTAATATTTTGGCCCTGTTACTAGAACATATTTTTGCTTAATTTTTTCATGGTAGAAACAAGCCCTTGGTACTGGAAGTTTTTTCTTTCGTGTCAATCATTTTTCCTTATTTATTTGTTAAGTAAATGTACTATAAGACAGATTATTTTTGCATGATGGAAATGAGTGGGATGTAGAGAGCAACCTTCTTTTTTACAGAACTTTAAAGAATTTGTCTCCCAAACATTTTTGTGAGTTATAAGCACATCCTCAAACTGTCAGCTGGGCTGGGTATCTGTGTCATATTAAGACTTAAATCCACCGTTCACTTTAAATACTGAGGGTATTTCCATTAACTTTAATGGGTTTAAATTGAGACACCCGCTGGCAAATCCCTTGTCTGCAGCCTGTGCCTGGCTGTTGCTTCTTAAACCCAATTCTCCTCTTGTCTGTCCTCTCTCCAGAATTACAATTAATGCCAGAAAACCCATTAAGTTATTTTTCCTCCCTGACAGAGCTTTGATTATGGCATCAACCCTCATATAGTCACAGATTATTGATGGAATACCTGAGAAAAGCAGCAAAATACAGGTCATTTCAGGTGCTGAAGTTCTCAAAAATCATTTTACCAGCTCATCTTTTCTTTTGTTGGGTTTGGAGTGATTTTTTTTTTTATCAGATTGAATTTGCAATCAGCCCTCAGACCTGGCGAATTATTTCGGTGCAGCTTATATTTGTCAGGGTGATTACTATAGAATTTAGCCAGCTGGGGGAGCATTCACTGGGACCTTTAGCTTTATGTTCTATATATATTGTATGTGTGTGTGTGTATTTGTGTATATATATATATATATAAATATATCTAAACCAGGCCAGCATCTCTTCAGAAAATGAATATCACTTTTTCATAATTTTTTCACAGTAACTTTAGAGAATCAGAGAATAGTTTGGGTTGGAAGGGACCTTAAAGCTCATCTCATTCCACCCTCTTCCACAATCCCAAGTTGTTCCAAGCCCCGTCCAACCTGGCCTTGGACACTTCCAGGGATGGAGCAGCCACAGCTTCTCTGGGCAACCTGTGCCAGGGCCTCCCACCCTCACAGCCAGGAATTCCTTCCCAATATCCCATCTAACTCTGCCCTTTACTCATTCTTTATTAGCTTTTTTTCTGATAGAAATGCTTTGTTGTGGTCAAAACTCTGTTGTTGGTCTTTATAAAAGGTTTTGGGCAGCACTAGAGATGCCAAAGCAGTTTGATAACTAGAAAAGAGATGTTCTAAACCATTCTTGCTTTTCCTTTTAATCCAATGAGTGTTTGGTTGAAGGGTGAAGGTCAGGCTGAATTAAGCAGCAATCAATGACAGTACAGAACAGATATACCTGCAATTAACTTAAATAATCAGGATAACAAATAAAACCCTTTTGACTTGTTAACAGCTCTGCTTAATGCTTAAAGAAAACGCACAATCAAAAGTCAGAAGAAAATCTGCAAGTTACTCTTCACTTTACAACTTGCCACCCAAATTCTACTTTTGCTGAGCAGGGATGGGAAGGGCTCTTCAAGGGCTGACACAATTTTTATGTCTTTCACTCTAGAAAATACTATTTATTATTAAAAGTCTTTTTTCTGTTAGCATTGTAGCAAAAAGGAAATAATCTTCTTTGGAAAGCAAATATAAACTTTATTAAAGATCATTGCAACTAACTTATATATAGAAAGGTTAGTGACAAAGTGCAGGAGGTTTTAAATATCTGCTTATAAATATTTTTAAAAATTTAGTCGTTCAAGCATTTCCTTGTCCTAAGCAAAGCAAACTCTTTAAATTTAGCAAAGCAATTCCTGTAATAAAATGATGGGGTTTGCTGGTGATTTCTCAGGGCTGTCACTTTGTGCTGACTCAGACTGTTCAATGTTGCTGCTGCAGAGACACAAATTCCTTGGGCTGGCTGATGGAATGACAGTCTGGTCTCATTCCAGGGAGAAAGAACATTTGCAATGCATATTCCTCTGTCCTGGGCAAGAAGAGACTGTGTGGGACTGGAAATTAGGGGGTTTATCCTTTGCTTTGTTGTGATTTTGTTGTGAATTTGTTGCAAACCCTGCAAATCCCAGGGAGCCTCCTCAATCCCAAGGGTAGCAAATAGTTTGATGCTTCAGTGAGTGAAGTGGAATAACAATTTTGGAGAGAAAAATCCTTTCTTAAATTTTTTTTTCTGCACCTTTATTACAGTATTGAAGTTTATGTGGCTTCAGGAAAACAGGGAATTTACCTATTTACCTATTGATCTAAAAAGTGGATTGAAAGAATCAAGAATTCTGCTACATTTTACTCCTCAGCAAATCCATGGGTGCACTTATTCCAGCCCAGGGCTCAGCACATCTGTATTAACAACAGCCACTATATTATTGTTCAGAAAACATACTCCTATTTCAGATCCCCATTTTTTTTTTTGTGGTGTTTGTTTAATTTCTCTGTTATAAATTCACATACAGGCATGGTGGGGGGTTCCTTTTTCCCTCTCTACTGCAATGAAACCTCTGCTGTGGGGTGTATAAATAGGAAATAGTTATAGGAAAGATTTAATATCTGCTTGCCAAGCTCGGGAAGGACAGGACTGGTAAAACAAGGGAGGATAAAAGGTAAAATAGAACATATTTGATTTCCCAAGTCTAATGAAAGTAGAGGACAACTGTGTCTTCAGCTCGAAGAGACTCTAGTGAGCTGCTTCTAAATGGTAAAAAATGGAAATTCTTGGTAAATACAGGAACGAAATGCACACAGAAGATAAGATCTATGAAAAAAGGGGATCTTATTAGAAAAAAAAAAAGTGTCTGCTAGTTCAGTATCCAGGTAGGAAGGCAGCTGGAGCTGTTCCCTCCTGGCATCACGAGAGGGCACTCGGCAATTGCGTTTCTTTCCTCTGCCATCCATTTCAGAGCCATTCCACGCCTCCCTTCTTCCAAAGAAAAGACAACACGCGATGAAATACAGAGGTTTGTCAGGCGTCACAACAGGATTTATTGCTGATAAATAATTCTCAGTAGAAATGTAAAAATAAATGTTGTGTAGAAACGGTGCTTTAATACGGCCCTTCGGGGAGCGAAGGAAGTTTTAATTCCAAATAACAGGTATTTATTTATGTCTGACGAGGGACGGGATGCTCCCGACTCATCCTTGCGTGGTGATGCCTCCCAAACACGCTGAGAGCTGAGCAGGGCAGATGCAGCTCCGAGCAGGATATTCTTTGAGCAGAAAAATGCTGGCAGAAAAGAGGTTTTTCATCTCTTTTTAGCCTTGGGAATGTGCAAGATGAGGTGGGAGAAGCAGCTTCAGTGCTCTGTGCCAGGGAGACCTGCTCCCAAACACCAGCTCGTGCACCAGCCCTTCCCCTGCAGTTAAATAAAAACTGGAAAATACGTGCAAAATTCATGTGCAAACATCAGCTGTGCTCGTTTTCCCCTAAACTCAAGAATCTTGGAATCACAGGATCAATAAGCTTGGAAAAGACCATAATTCAATCCAACCAAAATGAAAGAAAGATGGGACCAAAGTTGTCTGGACACAGGCTTGGGTTTTGTGGTGTGGCAGAAACTGTGTGTGACTTAATTTTTGGTGAGGGGACAGTTCTACTGCCCAACACTCCCAGCTTCCAGGAAATCCAGGAGAGGTTAATAAAGGGCACCACAGGACACTGGAGCATCACTCTGCTGAGGCAGCTGCCAGAAATTCTGTGGCAGGACTTTGCCCAGACTAATCAATAAGTTGTTGGGATGAATAAATCAATCTGGCTAAGCCTTTGCAGGTATTTTTTTTTCCCAAGTATATTATTTATTGCAAGCACAGGCTGAGGTAGAGCCTTGCCTGAGCCCTGCTGTCCTCACAGCTTTCAACACTGAGCTGGGCTCCAAGCAAGTCCACTTTCAGGTTTTTCATAAGTCCACATCCATTTTCCAGCTAAGGAATTGAGACTGAAGCTTTTGGAGCTTCTCTTATCCCTGTTTCCATGTGCCATAAGCTTAGGGGTGAGCTCTGTTGTTTATATTAAGCCCCTCTGCTTTCACCAGAGGCTTTTCTGGTGTGAGACACTGTCCTGGCATCCCCTGCCAGCCTCCTTGGAAGGGAAGTCCTGAGCAATTTGATGTCATCCAAGTGGTCCTTTTCCTCTCTGTTATCTTCAAAAAGCAGGTAAAGGGTTGTGGAATTGTCTTGGCTATTCCAGCCTGGGGCCAAGACCTAAAGCCAGACACAGCCAAGCTCTACATCTTGCTCCTGAACTTGGCTTAGAATCCTTACAGAGATGGCTGGTTGAGCCACAGTGCTTTAAAGCAAAGTTGAAGTCATAAACTGTATTTTCTGTACTTACGGGGACATTTTCTTCTTTTGTTAAAAGTCTATCATTTGGCCATCACCAAAATGGAATCTATGCCTTTTTTCACAGGAAACCTATTTTAAGAGAAGTACATTTTTTCAGATGAGTGCATTCTAAAAGGACAGATATTCTGTGCAATCTTCAGCTAGTACTAAAAAGATGTGCCCTGACCCTAGAAAAGACCATTGCTGTTTTCCTTCCTATGCTATTCCTTTTGCTTTCATATCAAGTGTAGTAAAAAAAGGATGTAGTTTCTCTTTTCAGGAAAGAAAAGGGAACTCGAAGTTCATTTATATTGAATCATGTTAACGACAAAGAACATTTTATGTCCTTAAACACTCTAAAGTATTCTAAATCTGAGTCAGAGCTGCAATATTGTTTGAGGTCTCAAATTTCTATTACAATCTTCTTTCATCTTGTGCCATCCTAAAACCCACAGGACTTTGTTCTGTGCAGCTGTGACACCACAGATGGGTGAATACACAAAAGATGCTGGAGCTATAAGTTCATGAACCAAAAATTTGCTCAACAAGAGTGCACAGAACAGTGGCTCCTCTTCAGATCAAAAATCCTGTGGTTACAGCCTGGAAATGCCAGTGGTGTGATGAGTTTAGTCAAGTGAGATCACTTTATGCTGACAGAGGATCAGGAAGAGAGCAAAAGGTCAGGCAAATGTTCGGGGGGGGAAAAAACCAATTCCTAGTGCTGAGTCATTTTATGTTATTTCTGAGGGCAAAGACATTCTGTCCTGGGTTTGTAGGTATTGAATGAAGATCAAACACACCACGCTAAAGGACAGAACAGATGAAAACACAAAGGTAAAGAAATCGGGTGGAGAGCTGGCAGGGAAAGTCTCTTCCTTTTAAACCCACACTTCTGTGACTGAGCTTTGCTGGGACTTTGAACATAATAAAGCCAAGAATCTGAACTGGCCAGAGCAGCATTGCAGAATGGGGCTGGCAGGGGGGGCTTCTGGAGTTTGTGGAAGAGATTTCTCTTTGTAACCCACCTACATGGGCGGGTTGGGGAAATCCATTCAGGTAGTCGTGGTTTTCCTGAGGAAGGGTTCAATAAGACATTGAAGGGGGCAAAGTAAGGAGAAAGAAAAAAATTAATTTGGAGGTTTGCCCCCAAAATTGCATCCCTTGGTGTCTCTCCATGTTGGAGAGATCTTGTATGTTCAACATGAAAGGTCTTTAAAATTCGCATTAGCCACTTCACCCGTGCCCTGTAGCCCTCAAAAGGAAATTTCCCTCCTCCATGGCAACCAGTAAAGCTCAACTCTGTCCAGTTACATCTTATCCAAAGCTGGTTTTCCAGCCTGCTGCTGCTAATAATCAATAAAGGAGGACAAGAACACTGATTTGGGAAAATGCTTTATGGAAAAAATTTTATTTAGGCATTTGTACCTGTCTCTCCTCTGTGGGCTGTGGCTGCTAAAAAGAACAAGGCAGAAAACTAATGATATCAAACACTAATGAAGTTTTCTTTAGCTTTCCTAGGGATCTTGCTCAGGAGTAATATATTTTCAAATTTGACTTCTGCTGACATAATTATAGGTTGAGGTCTCATAAATGCTTTGCTCACAGCACTTGTTACGTCAGGAATTACATCAGAAATTACCTGGGTACCTGATGATGCTACTTGACAACCTTGGGCAGAGCTGTGGGAGCTGATGGAGCCTGGACAAGGTAGACATCCAAAAGACCTCCCTACTCAAAATACTGACAGATAACAGAGTGTTAAATTGATTTAATAATTGCTGCTGGAAACTCAGCTGTCCTGCTGCTTTCAATACAACTTGGGAGTGTTTAATGCCTTCAATAATCACATTTTTTTGACTGTGGTACCTTCTGGAGGTTGTAAGAACTGGCTGTAGGGGTGCAGGCTCCAAGGCTTTGGCAGCTTCAGATGAGTAATGGTGGATAATTTAAAGGAATATTTGCCATTGCTGTAATCCTCTCATTATATTGTGTTTTACATTGCCACAGCAACAAATTCCAGTGTGACTGCAGTGCAAGCAGCAATGAACTAGCTCAGAGTAACCTCTCCTAATAAAAATCAGGGAAATGAAGAAGGCAATTGCTTCCCATTTTTTCTGCATGATGTGAAAATTCATAATTTCCCTGCATGGAAATCTAATTAATCAATACATTTGAAATGCAGTTGCAGCAGCTACTAAAGCAGGTTTCAAGATTAATTTTTTCATCCCTGAGATTCAAACAGCCTCTCTCCTTAATGGTGTTACGTATTTCAGCAGGCAAAGTGCTGGATCTAAATGGAAACCAGATTATTTAATTATTCAAGTTAATTAAGGTGGGTAATTAAATGCTATAACTAATGTGTTATGTATTTTACATTTTCTTTCCCTTAAAAGTGATTTTTAAGTACAAACTAAATGGATTATTTTAGATTCCAAATCAGCTTTCCTAACTGTTTTTTTTCTGAGTTGCCTGATTCCCCACTCACCAGTATTTCCAACTTTGAAACAAGAATAAGCACTTATGGAAACCACTGCAAGTTCACAAATTTGCAGTTCCTTTTTTCAGTAACAGTGTTTTAATCTGGAATTAATCTGCCATTTTAGTTCCACTTTTTCCATTTGCCTAACCCACAGCAATTTCCCCATATTTTCTAATTCCTCCCATAATCTTCTTTTCATATGGAAATGATTTCTGTTTTGAGGGGGTTTTTTTGGTTGTTCATTTTGCTTTTTTACTTCAGTCTCTGGTTTCAGAGTAGGACAGTGGCAGCGTCCAAGGCCAACCTGGTCTCGTGGAAGGTGTCCCTGCCCATGGCAGGGCGTGGGACTGGATGGGCTTTAAGGTCCCTCCAAACCCAAACCATTCTGGGATTCAGAACAGGGTATTTATCTGATTTTAGCAATTACCTGATTTTTCTAAGTTTTTGAGAGTGTTACAGCCCCTCTCTGAGAAAGGAATGGGCCACGTCTAGCCCAATCCTAACTCATTCTTTACTGAAAACATAAACTCTGTACGAATATTACTTAATATTATGTAACATGAAGTCAGACGGGGAAAGTTCTACTGTTGCAAGCTTTTTGGGGCTTCCCCTGCCTCACTGTGACACTGAATGACAGAATGGTTTGGGTTGGAAGGGACCTAAAAGCCCACGCAGTTCCACCTCCTAGCATGGGCAGGGACGCCTTCCACTAGCCCAGGTTGCTCCAACCTGGCCTTGGACACTTCCAGGGATCCAGGGGCAGCCACAGCTTCTCTGGGCAACCTGTGCCAGGGCCTCACCACCCTCACAGAACTGTCATTGTTGGGTCAGACAAGTAAACAAACTGAAAGATGAGATGTGCTCTCAAAGCAGCACTTTTTTTATGCTCCACAACTCCAATAGACGCTCCCTGAGATGATGTGATGGTGAGATATTTGTCAACAAGGAGCTGGAGAATTGTCCCCCAGAGTGTGAGCCCACGTCAGCACAGGGACAGGGACCGTGTGTGTCTGTGTGTGTCCCTGTTTCCAGGCAGCACTGGAGTGAGTGAGTGTGAAATCCCAGTGACAAGGTGATGGTGAAGTGCAAATCTCTCCCCTTGGGAACAACGTGTAGTGTTGGGTTCATCTGCTTCTTGATGTCTTTTCTCTCTCTCAGCTGCTTTAGCAAGGCACCAGGCTGAAAGGGGAAAGTTTCAGAGGGGCTTCTGCACCTGGCTGCCCTCTGGCACTTACTAGCAACTAGTTAAAGTCCAGGAACTTCCAGGCAGACCCCAGGTCTCCATGGCTACCAGAGGCTCAAGTTGTTTTCTAGAAACAGCACAAAATTGGAATGTTAAAATATTGCAGAGATGCCTCGTGTTGTGTCTTGCACGCAGGACAGTGAAATCCCTCTGCTACAGAAATCAGTATTTATAAAAAAACACTTATGGAAACCCAGGAGGAGCAAAGTTAGGCTGGGAGGGGGGAGAACATTACACCAGAGGAGGAACACTCCCTGGATCTGGTGTGATGGCATCACCATCTCCTGACATTTTCTCCTAGGATTTTCCTGCTTTATCCCCCAGCTGTTTGTTTTCTGTGCTGACCATTATATAGCTGCCAGTGAACTGGTCTTTGGCACAAGGAATTTCTGATCTATTTTGGGAAGGACATAGGAAACTGGGTGCTTTAATAGAAGGAGTCTTTGTAGATGCTGTCAGACAGGTTTCAGTGCATCCCAGCAAACTCTCTCCCTGTTCCCAGTGAGGATGTTTGCTCTGCATTGTACAGCCATCACCCCCTTGGCTGGCAGGAGCCCTGGTGACAGTATGGTCCCTATCCAAGTTTTAAGGCTGGAAAGTAAGGCTGATCTCTTGTGCATGAATTGGGTTTCTGTTTGAATTTTGGCCCTCTGAGAAGTTGGCTGCTCATTTTGCTAAAGCAAACCCAGAATACTAAACAGGTAATTAATTTATGTTCTTTGCCAGGAGTCAAAAGGCAGCGTTCACCAGGCAATGATTTTTATGAAATTGAGCATTTAAAAAATATATAACTAATATATTGCTAGAATTTGTATGCAAATGACGTGGGCAAGTATCACTGGTGTTCACATTTTATTTTATTAGTGCCTATGTTTTCCTATTTACTCACTTAAAATGCTCTCTGTGGGTACAGCTGTGTTTGTTAACAGGCTACAAAGCACTCTAATGAGGTTGGGGTGTCTGCATCACTCGTGCTAGAGCAGTTTCTTGCTGGCAAGTGGAAGGGAATGAGCCTAGAAGGATTAGGAGAAGGCACTGCCTTCAAGGCTGTAATGAGACCTGTGTGTTTTCCTATGAGCAACAACAGCAAGATAAACCAAATAATTCCAGAATGCCCAAAAAAACCCTTCATGATCTACTTTTGGCTATTTGGTGTTGGCTGTATTTTTCTATTGGGAGTCTGGTGAAGGAGAAAAGCGAGGAAAGGGTCTCTGGCCAAGCAACTCTTTGGAGAAGGGCTCCTGTTCTCTGTGGGGCTGCTCAGAAGGTCATGAAAGAAGGTGAAGCACTGCCAGTGCTTCAAAAAGAGAGAGACTTCTTGAAGAGATCCAGGCAGGCTGGGCAGTAGGAGAATCCCTTGGGAGCAGACCAGGAATGCTTGAGCTACCTGAGGGGGGAAATCTCAGGCTGAGTCAGGCCAGTGCTTTGAGCTAAGTTATTTGCTATTCCAAGCAAAAGAGTGAAGAGGTGCAAATGAAGATAAATGACCTTGTCACATGGCCAGAGTTTGTATATTAAGGACTCCAGTCCTCTGAAATGGTAAATTAAAGACTCCAGGCTGAGGGAGGGCTCCTTGTCCAACACAACATTGAAAAGGTAATTAGGTGATTTCGTGGAGAGGAGCTCAGCCACTTGGTCTGATTCCTCCCTGAACTGTTTGTTTCCAGTAAAGTATCCCAAACATCTGCTGGTTTCTCACCATCTGAGCTGTTATAAAGCCACCAGGCGTGTGGGATTTAAAAGGATAAAGGAGATTTGGAAGTCCTAGATCTGCATGTGCCCAACTTTCTGTAATATTTTTCTTAGCTGAGAGGAGCTGACAAGATAAAGCCTCTTGGAAGCACAAATCATCCAAGAGAGTCTGTAAAACAAGCAGTTTTTACAGGAAAAAGTCAAAACTAAGAGAAGTCCTACTTATTTTTCTTCTTAATTTAGATTCCAGGCTGCTGTTTCTCAAGGATGTGTTTCCATGTGCTTAACACTTGGGATGGTTTTGACATTCTCCAAGTGTAGGAGCATATTTTTAGGACTGTATTTTAACCAAAAAAAACACTATGGCTGTAGTAGACATCTGTAGGCACCCTGGCAAAAACTCCAGCCAAAAGAGAAGGCAAAGGAGATGCTACAAAGCAGAAAGGTGGGAGGAATCTAACCCAATGTGTTCAGGAAACTCAGCAGAATTTAAGCCAAACCCAACTTGTCTCCCAACATTTTAAATTACTGAATGTCGAGAGAACTTGGCAGCTGTCAATAGAAAGAGTTTTCTATTTCACATTGGTCATTCTCTGAACTGTATGTGCACTAAATTATTTATTAATTTGCCTTAATAAAAAGAAAATTGTCGTCTTAAAACCCCACTTAATATCTGATGGAATATCTGATGGAATATATGAACTGAATTATGCCCTGTATTGATCTGATCTTGTGTATATATACTGATTTCCAGTCACTTAAAACTCATATAATTGACTATATAAGTGCCAAGCCCCTTCCTGGAAGGCAGATTAATGATCTGATGAAGTGATCAAGCACTTAGTGGCTTTTGGCTGATAAATCATTTCAGCTCCTTCATACGTAGGGCATTTAATTATGGTCATTTAAACCACTGTTGACTATTGTGCCATTCTATAAACCAGAGCAGTCAAAACATTAACTCCAGTGTGTAGCAGAGAGTTATTGTATCCACAGCCTTTTAGCTCCTGTTAAATTGGGGCAAATTTGTCTTTTTGGAGCAGTTTCAAATTTTGCACAGAGCTTCTCATTTTTTATTTGGCTGTTGGTTTTGGGGGGTTACTAAACATTTTACCTATATCTCTGCATACAGAACAGCCTTCCTGTTGCAGGTTTATGTAAAAATACTCAGGCTGCCTAGGGAAGTTTGGGAATCACAATCCCTGGAAGTGTTCAAAAAAAGACATTTGGCTGTGGCACTTGGGGACATGATTTAATGGTGGGGTTGGCCATGGTTGGACTTGATGGTCTTAGAGAGGTTTTTCAACCTTAAGGATTCTATGATTCTGTGAAATGGGGAATGGGATAAATGCATCCTGCTCCCACTGGAGCAGCTGGAAGGAAGGGCTTCCCTGGAGAGCTGCAGCCCCTGCAGCTGCACAGGTATCCCACATCAGATCTCCTGGAAGTGCAGCTAAACCAGTTGCTGTCTGTCCACTCAGGTACAAATTTGGGAGTATTCTTCTAATATTCTTCTTCTGTGGACTGAGAAGCCTTGCAGTGGAACCATTAAACTAATCAGTTTTAGCCCAGAAATACTAATTTATACTCAAAGCCCCAAACAAAATTCTTTTCTTCCCGCTGGAAATCACTTTTATCTCCCGAGCAGAGAAGAGCTGGCAGCAGGTTTGGCTTTTCCCCAGGGAGAACCTGCCTGTGCTGGAGATAGAAAATCCTCCTTCCTCTCTCATTCCTGCATTCAGAGCTGGGAAAATTGCCCGCCTGCTTCATTTCACTCTTTTCTCTCTGCTAAGCTCTGCCTTGTAAGAACTTGTAAAGGGGCTTGGAGGAATGACAGAGGTTTATTCCAGCAGCCTAAACCAAACAGATTCTGGGGTTTGGTATTGTCTTAATGTAAATGAGATTAAATATGGCTGGTGGTGAAGAGGCAGAGGCAGCTTGGGGTGCTCCTGTTGTCACAGAACAGCAACTCTGTATGACACCACCTGAGCATCCTTCCAGGGGTTTATTTGCCTGGTTTGACCAACCTTTGCTCAGGGAATCTGCTGGTCAGTTATGGGATGGGGCTTGGAGAAACCTGGTCTAGTGAAGGTGTCCCTGCCCATGGCAGGGGGGTGGCCTTTAAGGTCTCTTCAAACCCAAACCATTCAGGGTTTTTAGAACCTGAACACCTTTTAGGTTTTTAGAAGGAGAATCAGAGGAATTGTTGAGGCCAAGTGATGCTTTTCCACCCCCAAACTGCGCCAGTGCTGCTGAAATCCCCTTTGAAGTGAGCAAGCCTTACATAACTCTCCTGGCATTTTGGGGAGGAGAGGTTGGTTGGTTTGTTTGTTTTTATGGGGTAACCAAGCTGCCAGTGCAGCCAGCGGGGGGCTTTTTCCACTGATTTAATTCCCTGTCACAGCAGGGCTGGGAGATTCTCCTCCCTCAATCCAGGACTTCCTGATGGCTCCTGGTATCTCCATACAGCCACTGCCAGGGGCTGTTGGTGCCCCAGGGCCCTTTGTCTCTGTGCAGTGGCCTTGGGTGACCCACAGTGGTGGCACTGGGCTGTCCCTCACTGCCACACAGAGGCAGGAGATGGGCTGTTCCTCCACCATCCCTCTGGGTCTTTGCCATTGGCAGGGAATCTGCTTGTTGAGCTCCTCTCCACAGGCAACGAGGGAATGCAAACACTGAGCTCCTGCAGAGAGTCTATCAACCTCTACAGGAGTTAATTTACTATTTTTGTGTTCTTCTTTAGGTGAGTAAATATAAATACATACACAATTAAGCAAAAGAGGCAATACCATCAAGAACTCTTTAGGCTTATGAGTCTAAAGCTGCTGAAGTTGGCTGTGAGGTTTGGAGGGCACCAAGGAGGGAGGTTGAGGAGGGGTCTGGCAGTGAGACCTCAAGCTGGGGTTAGCTGGTGATGCCTTACATATAAAATCATGGATTTCTTTGCACAACCTTCTGCTGAATGTGGTTTTATACCACTTATGGCAGAGATGTGCACTCAGCACTTCAGTCCTGGTGATATCAACCTGATTTTTATCCCTTTTCGGATCCACACAGAGACACCTTCCTGAGCACTCCTGTTGGAGTTCATGTGCTGAACTAAAAGTTACAAATTACAATTGAACACTTGATGAAGGGGGGAAAAAAATCTTCTCAAATATTCGGGTGGATTAAAATAGAGAAGACCAGATAGAAATGAGGGGCTGTGCCTCCTTTTCTGTTGCTTAGGGTCAGTCTTTCATGGCTTCTCCTAAATGGACTCTGAATTCCTGCTGGAAGCAGGGGGAGGAGCTGTAAAGAGCTTGACTTTTGCTAAAATGTCATTGCAAGCTGTTAGTGGAGGAGGACTGAGGGGGAACAACGGTGTGGTGTGCGAGGCACTGCGATGCCTTTGTTCTGTGCCAGCCCAGCTCCCAGAGCCCAAGCAAGATCTCAGCCCTGCTGCAGTGACATTTGTCAATGAGAACATGGCAGGGCCCTGTGTTTGGCCAGGATAAAATACTCTTTTTAAGGATGGGGGAAAAAAAAAAAAAAAGAATGAGTCTGGCTTAATGAAAAAGGGGAGTCAGTCCAGGGGAAAAAAAAAATAAAAAGGTTTAAGAAGCAAAACAGAATTTAGAAAAGAGCACAGAGCACGCTGCCAAAAAGGGAGAGGAATCATACAGGAGAAAGGGTCTTGTAGAGGCAGAATGAGAAGGGCTGGGAGGGAAAGGACAGGGAGAGGGGTAAACAGCTTCTGGAATGGCACAGGGGCTTAGAAAGCTAAAATGAAAACAAAGGGCCAAGGGGGAACATTCAAATGGATATAAGGAAGAATGAATGGCTGCAAGGCATCTGAAGAATGCCTGTTACAGTCACTGAACTGAGGATCTTTTTAAATTTGTTTGTTATGAATTTTATCCTATGTTCTGTTTTTCTATTTGGTACGAGACTGTTATGTGGAAAATACAACCCCCATTTCAGGGAGCTGACACTGTTCCCTTGGATTTCATGGATCTGTAACACTGTTTAATGTCTCCTTTCATTTCACTGAGGGAGTGACAGATTGATTGGGGATATCTTTGACCCCCTGTTTGTGCACAAGGTCACTCTGTGCTATAAGTGCAAACTATAAAAGGTATAAGGAAATTTTTTAAAATGACATTTGGGGACCAAGAGGAACAGTTGTCCTGTCCCAGCAGCTGGTCAGGACTGGGAGCAGAGCTGGGCTATCACCTTTGTCTTTCCCTTTCCACCTCTTGCTGCCTCTTGCCTAATGAGGCACCAACTATTTGTGAGCACAAAACTGCTCAGGCAGAGCTTGAAGTCTGCTGAGGACTGACTCCTGTATATAAGGATTGTCAGCAGGGCGTGGAGAGGAATGCCAGCACATCCATCCCTGAGGCCAGGGTAAAACTAACCCATTAGAAACACACCCTGAGCTCCACTGGGTTCCACTCCAAGGAGAGAAACACCTGAGGCTTCATTTATCTCTGCTCTCAGAGGGGGTTTGCATCCTAGTTCAGTCTGTTCCTGTCAGTGGAGCTACCAGATGAGGGGCTGGCCCTGTGGGCACAGGGAAAAGGGACCATTTAACTGCTAGGAAATGATGGAGAGAGTCTCACTGAGGTTTTCTGCTTCAGCTACTCCTGGGTAACCCCAGTCCCTTGGTCCCACCCTGCTGATGGGCTGTGGCACACGACTTCTCCAACCCTGCAGGCAGGTTGTCCCAAGGTGGAGGCTGGAAATTAGGGTAGAAATAGAGTTCTTGGCATTTTTCTGTCTTAGTGGGGATTAGAGAGCATGCCTTCTAACACTAAACCCTAAAAAACAAAGGCTTTGAGTGTCAGTATAATTACAGCCTGCACTGACTATTAAGTTATTGCATTTTTGTCATTTATGTTTGATGTTTGGTTACAAGAGCTGAATGTGCCAATGGCCTGCACTGATTTTGTAACAAGTTTTTGCAGTTCCACTTCAGAGATTTACATATTCACCCAGCAATGCAATGCTTTCATTAAATACAGGGTTTAAGTAAACCTCCAAACTAAAATTCATCTGCTCTGACATGAGATGCGTGCAAAAATGAGACACATGGAAAACAGTGGATGAGAGTGGGCTATTAAGAATAATTAATACTGAATTTAATTGACAATTACTTAGCAAGAGTGATATTTGGCTTTAAAAGGCCATCCACATTTATGGTGCTACATAGTACAATAAAAAAAAGCAATCTGTTTTAGGGAGATGAGCACAAAGGAGGGAGAAATGCAAATGTTGTCTCCCTTTATCCACAGGCAGTGCAGGGAGGGAAGGCTGGAACACGAGTTAATCACAACTTCAGAAGGTGTCTTCTAATTGTTTCTACTTCAGCACAGGCTGGATTTTAATCCTTTTGGGAAAGGAGGAGATAGCTCTAGCTCTTAGCCTTGGTGTTATTTACATATAAAGGATTCATCTGTTGGTGTTTGGGCCGTGTAACGTGATCTCTTACCCACGGGCAGGTGACTCACACAAAATGTGTATAAATAGACTCGTATATTCTTCCCCTGTTACTTTGTGATGCCTGTGAGTATTTTCTGTGTTCTGTGGATAGTTTAAACACTGATCTACAATCTCCTTTGTTCTCACGTTCACAATATCACTCCTGATCCATCACATCATCCCTCCAGCACATCACTTCCTTACCCACTGGGCTTTTCCCCCCTCTTTGTGAAGCCTTTAGATAAAGAAAAGGAGACAGAAACGAACAAATTAGCTGAAGAATATGTAATGGAATGAATTAAAAAACCCAGCAACACAAGGAATCAGTAACTAATGAGTAGGAAGTACCATACAGTATGTCATTCATTTAGCCCCCTCTGAACAGGGTGGGACCAGATGGTGCCCTGAGGGACTTGGATGTTCCCATCCATGCTCGAACACTACTAAAGAGGTGAGATGAGGGAAGGAGATGAGATAGATAGCACCAATCAGCCCAGCAGAAAAATGATTATGATTACATAACTAATGACCCAGGGAATTAGACAATATCAAAAATAGGAAGGATGCCAATTTGTGCCGTGACACGTTTGAGCAGCAAAAGCAATATAAGGGTGGCATAGTAGGAGTTTTATTGTTAAGAAAAAGAGGGGGGGTTCCTCATAAAGCCTTCAAAATATTCTGCTCATTTGACAGCAATTTCTCCAGATGCTGAGAAAACTCCACTTCTGAGTATTATTGCAATAATCCTAAATAGGATGTGCACTTCCATGTTCTCTTCTTGCTGTATTTAGCCCAGCTGGAAACTTGTTAGAATCTGATTTTCTTCCAGTTTTGTTAAACAGCTTCCCTGTGAACACAGGGGTAAGAGGATTGAGACCTCAGCAGTGCAGCTGAGGAGCAGCAGCCTGTGCTTTGTCTGTACAAGGACTGTCAAAGTGGTTCTTACTCTGCTGGATGGCACCAGGCAGTGGTGGGGCTGTTGCTCCTCCAGGCTCCATGGAATCAGGGAACAGCTGAAGGACTCTGTGTCTGGTGTAGGATCAGGCAGAGGTCTTAGTCACAGACCTTAGAAAAGGATGGTGTCATGGCCCCACAGGCAACTGAAACATTCTACACCAAAATTACTCTGTGAAAGGAATATTGGATTAAATTTTAAGTTACTCAGAAAAAGGCTTTGTTTAACCAGTCTCCCTCCCCCAGTCCTGATCTATTTTTTTCCGATTTATTTATTTTAATGTTGGAAAGAGATTGCAAACTCTTCCTATATCTCCTCTAGCATCCTGGTGTTGGGGTTTAAATACATATCTACCAGCTCTTCTGGTTTCTGAAGCTGACTGTGGTGTGCAGACACACAGCTTAGAGGCCTTGGCTGTAAAAAACATGGAGCAGCCCAAAACGACAGAAAATGCAGCTTTTTACCATCTGCTGGAAAATGTTAACGAGCTGATGATCTCATCCTGTGTTTTAGACAGGTGTCCACATCCCCAAAAATGTGACTAGAAATGACATCTTTGTTGACAGTCTCATCAGATTAATTGGACTTCAGGAGTGAGCTAATTCTCACATCAAGAGGCTCGAGAACATACTGTCGGAGCTGTGTGAAGAACCTTGAACTCCTGTTTCTTGTGCTGTCGCCAGATCATAACAGCTTTGATGGACTGGATTAGGAAATCAATATACACACATTGACATGCTAATCCCTTCAGGGACACTCATTAAATAACATTCAGATAAAGGGGCCTTAACAGTATGGGGAGAAAAATCAAGAGCTGCAGCAGAGTGTCAGATTTTGTTCGGTTTTGTTCTTTTAAAAAATCTGATACTGGAGTGTGTAAAACACTAAAAAATATGTATTAAGCTCCCAAACCCGTGAATTTTGGCATTGAGTTGAACCTAAAGCATTAAAAGCATGAGAAAGGGTCAGGTCATGATTGGACACACACATTGATGTGAAGAAACTCCCAGGAATGAATGGGATCAGCTGGGTCACGAGTTCAGTTCTCTGCTGTAGGAGATATCCAAGCCATGGAATACCTTCCATGAACCCATCAAGTGCCATTTTAAAACTAATGAGAATTTTTCTCCTCTTGGGACTCTGCTCTATAACCTTTCCCCAATAATGGGTAGAGACTGCCATCTGATTTCAGACTAAATTTATTCCTGGCTAATTTATATTAATCCTTTTTTACCTCTTTCTTTAACCTACAAATCCTTTCCTCCTCCTTGTTCACGTGGTGTGTTCACAAACAGGGGTATTTACTCTCTAAGCAGATGGAGACTTTGCTCTCTAAAGCTGAATTTTCCAACTTGGTGAATATTGTCTCATTAAAGGTCCTTGCTCATCCCTGCAGTGCTTTTTTGCACCTATTGCTGTAGGATTTTTGTCTTTCTGAGCATCAGAGTGACACACTTTCTGTGCCCCATGTGCCATATCACCATCATTCACCAACTTCCACTTCTTGCCTTGCACAAACCTTCCAATCTTTTTGGGACAGCAGATGTTTCTCCAAGGAGCCAGCTGGGGAGGTGCTGAAATCCTGCCAGGACAAGGGTTTTGGTGGTGCTATATTTGCCTGAGGGAAAGTGGGGGAAAAATTAACAAGAATAATTAAAAGAAAATCGCTGAAATATCCTGAGTAAACTGATTTATGTTTTGTTCTTTGGATTTGATTTTTTTCAATCCATTAGAAGCTGCTGACCCTGTAATTAAATAAATAAAACTATCTTGGTTTGGTACCATTGTGGAATTTGCAGCAGAAATTCAAGTAATTGCTAATATCTAAATATTTTGTAAAGAAGAATCTTTTCAGATGTGATATTTTAACCTCTCAAAACACAGGTTTTTCCCCAACCCCCTTATATGGAAATAATAGTGTCATTGATAGTGAATGTATTTGGTTAACTCCATGAATTACTCATAATTGGTGAGGTTTTTTAAAGTATTTCCGTGGAGAAATTACAGTTCACCTGAAGTACCCAAAGTACCCAAATGTGGTGATTTGTAATTTTTAAAGACTATTGATCAAAAAGCTCTAGTGGGGCTGCTGTTATCTCTGCTTAATGCTTTATCTAGTTAATAAATTAAATTAATGGGGTAATGGCTATTAGCAATCCCAGCTGAATGAAAAAAATAGGATTTGAGTTGTTTAAGCAGAATAGGGAAGGGTAACAAAAAGATTTGGATGTCTTCTTTCTAGCTCTTTAGCAGGTCTCATGCTCATGATTATTATTATTTAAATACATGGTCAACCAACAAAAGTCCTGTGACAGTTTTTTTTTTAATTCATTTATTTATTGTGTGTGGAGGGATTTTTTTTCTGTATGTTGATCACAAAGACTTAATGAGTAACTATTGTAATTAGTTTTAAAAAAATCAAATTCTCTCACCTATTTAGCAAGAAGGCAGGCTGCTCCAACACCAAAAAAAAAACCCACCAAACCCCAGATGTAAAGTGAAATGGAATAATAACATTTATTTTGAGTTGTATGTGCAAAGGAACCTCTCTGTTCTTTGTAACTGGCTTCCATGGGCTGCACAAAATTAGATTTTCCTGAATTTCCAAGAGGAAGGAAAGGCAAGGCTACTTTAATTCTTTTCTTCCTCAGTGGCTGACATAACCTTGTTTTACAGCATCGTGATTCCTTGCAGTTTTCACAAGTAAAAGGGCTGCTGTGTTCCTTTTTTTTCCCTGTATAACCTCTTTTTTCAGCTTCCCAGATCACTGAAGGCAGAACTGAGGGTCACATCCAGTCCCACACTTTGAATGAAGCACGAGAAGGTTTTCTCCAACAGGAGAGGATCATCCTCATCCCTCCAGGATGCTGATTGTCCCTGTTTCATGGCATTATGTTATCAGCTTGGACTTCAAATAAACATCTTACAGAGTTTTCCTCACTGCAAATTATGATTTTTTTTCCCTTCATTTGATCTCTCTTCTCCTCCTTGATCCTCAAAGGAGGCATCTCATGGCTCCATTTAATTGATTATTTGGCTGGTATCTGTTTCATCTTGCATTATTAGCAAGTGCTTTCTTGGCTGGTTCTGGAAGGTTTGTTAACAGAGGGATCCCTGGATCAATAGCACATAACAGAGATGTTAATTGCTTTGTCTGCAGCTATGTTAACTTTTGGTCCTCCTTGCCAATCCTGCACGTCACTGAGGCCTGAACTCTTGATAGATTCTCCCAACGTGCTGCATATTTTAACTCACTTTGTTGTTATGGAAGATTTAATGTTTACTGATGCATTCCTTAGAGTTTTGGTGAAAATCTGCAGTTTCTAGGCTCTTTTCTGGTGTAACTAACAGATCTGATCTGTTTTGTTGGTGCTGTCTTGTATTATTGAAGCGTTGGCAGAACGTTGTATTGGAAATAGGTGACTCATCTTGTTCCCTGTAGTTCTGCCCACTCTGTTTATACAGGTTACTCAAAATTGCTTTTGTAGGGCCAGTGTAGTTAAATAATTCCTGGTGGCTATGGATATCATCCTAGTCTGGGTTTGAAGTGACTTATTTTAATAAGTAGAATCTTGCCCTTGTTTTCAACCTGATTTAAAGTGAAATACCAGAACCTTTGGGAAAGCCCTCTTGATTTGCAGATAGGTTAGAACCTGGAGGTTTAGAGTGGATATTAGGGAGGAATTCTTGCCTGTGAGGGTGGGGAGGCCCTGGCACAGGTTGCCCAGAGAAGCTGTGACTGTCCCTGGATCCCTAGAAGTGTCCAAGGCCAGGTTGGAGCAACCTGGTCTAGTGGAAGGTGTCCCTGTCCATGGCAGGTGGTGGAACTGGATGATCTTGAAGGTTCCTTCCAACTCAAACCATTCTATCATTCTATGGCTCTATAACCTTCCTGCACAAATTATGTTTGAGTCATTTTTTAAAGTATATTTTATATATCATTGGCGTAAGGTGGGGGAGGAAAATTGCCTATAAAGTTTCCAGCCAACTGCCATGTAAATCATAACAGTTTACAGTTATCACTGGTGAGGAGCATTCATTTATGAAAGAGATTATTTTATTTATTTTATATTTTATAGGGAGATACTTGTATGTGGTGAGATAGAATCATTGGTAAAGGAAAACAGCAGATTATTTTAGGTGCAGGTGACAGGATGACAGATGATACAGAGAAAGTTGGGTAAATATTAGTGCAGAAGCAGGGAAAAGAATAGGAAAAGTTGAAGGGAGAGTGTGGAGGAAGAAGAACAGACACATGGGCCAGGCCAAGAGCATGGCATCTTTTAGTACAGTGACAGACATTTTTAATGTGTTGAATAGTCAGTCACTGCTGAAATCAAAGAAGAGGTGATGGAGCCATAGGAGAAGAACATGACTAGTTTGTCAGCTCAGGGGTTTTGATTAATTCTCTTTTTATCTATTTCTCTCCTTTCACTCTAGTTGCAAACTCAGCAGAAAGGAATTTAATTCTGAAGAGAGAGAAGTATTTTGTTATATTAAAAAGGATGGATCAACAGATTATAATAATAATAATAATAACAACTCTATTTTAACTAGAAATATTTCAATATGATCTCAATATCCTTTGAGACAGTAGCTTTGATTGTTAAATGACTACATTTTTATCTTGCCTTTTCCTAACAAACCTGGGATCACTGAGGAAATATGAACACAGGGAACACTCTCTTTGTCTTGTTTAGTTTGTGATGAGTTTAACCAACTTCTTTGTCTCAATACACAACAAGAATGAGCTTTTAAAGAGGGCAAAGTGCCTGCATTAGCTTTCCTCTCTTCTCCCATTTTCTCAAGCCTCAGGTTTGAATAGAAATGTGTAAATAATTGGTCAATGAAAAGGAGGAGGCACTCACTGACAATCATGTGCAAGCTGCCTTTCAAGGTCAGATCTGGAGAGCAACCAGAGAGATCTCCTGTAAGGTTTGATATCTATCTCTTCCAGTATTGTTCTCTCTACCCATTTTTCCTGCTGTAGGAAGACAAAAATCCTGATTTGATATAGAAATACATATATGTGTGTTTATATCTCAGTGTATTTGTGCAGCACAGAGGTTGTGCATGTGCACACTGGAGACAACATTGAAGGCAAGGATCATTGATAGACTGTGACAAAACACACATAAAACACTCCTTGTTCTTGTAGATGATAACTGTTCCTTTTTTTTTAATCTATCCTGAATAAATTGCACAGACACAAAGTGTCATTAAATGCCCCTCTTTTACAACTTGCCATTTTGCCATGTCCAGATTTCAATATTAACATTGTATTCCTTTGTGAATCGAGCTTTTATTCATTACGTTCCTTTTTAGACTAATGGTTATTATTATGCTGCTCATACTTTAGCTTCAGAGCTAATTATAGTCTTTGGCCATCTCCTTCTGGAATATGGATACTGATATATATTAATAACACGTACCTTGCTCTCCAGCCAGCACTTATTTCACAGGGATGCTGTGATTTTGTCCTCTTACACTGACTAAAACGCCCCAATTTATTTTTTTTTTGCATTATCATTTTGCCAGGCTGAAAAGCATCATCATCTAGTAGAAATCTCTGCAAAGAGAGATCCCAGCCCCTCCTTCCCTCCCTCCCCCATCGTTGGAAATCCCTTAATACAACCATGTACTGTCAACTCACACATAATGAAAATGTCAATAGAGCTCAGATTGGAGCAGTTTAAGGTACTGAAACAGATGTAGCTCAACACAACATAAATCTATTGAGCAGAGGAAGGGGGAGATGGCTTGGTCACACAGTCATTAAAAAAATAACAATAAAACCCACCCTCAAACCTAAATTAGCCATGAAAATCCTGCTAGCACCATTACAAATAATGCACTGATAAACTCTGGCCCAGAAGAGTCGTGTGTAGGTTCCAGAAGGATCCATAGGGATCAAAGGGAATGAGATTGCAGTGCCTGCTCCCTGCTGATGGGATGGTAAACCTTGCAATCCCTATTTCATTCCTCAGCTCTCCTGGCCAGAATATAACAAGTAATTATAATTTTGTTCAACCTTCACCTTTCTAAATCCTTTCCAGGCAGAATAGAAGTTAGAGAGAGAAGTTCTGGTCCACGTGCTAATCAGAGACACAGTTCTAGCAGAGCAGCTGTGAAATGCTTAGATGGAATTATTGACTCTGTGGGTACCACTTTTCTGGCTGTGCATCCTTGAACCATGAGCAGGAAAGCCTGAGCTTGGCCTTTCATTTGGCACTCTTCTTTTTGGATGAGCTTTTGCAATCAAGTGACAAGGCCCACATGGTAACCTGCTTGGGAAAATTAATATCCTTTAAAGAACACTTTAAATTTTCATTTTTTTCCCCTCTCAGGTCTTTATAGAGCAATATGAGTAATACACAGTTGGTTAATACCTGCAAAAGAGTCACAAAATTACCTGAAAACTACTGTTTAATAATTAGTGCAGAAATAGCTCCCATTACAGTGAGTGACCAAAAGGTCACACACATCCCAGCATTTATGGGCAGGGTAGTATTTGCACAATTTTTGCAATTTAGGAATTTCAGGGAGTACAGGGAAGACTCAGAGAATGGTGAAGTGGTTGGAAAATTTGTCTGTCAGTGGGAGACTGCAGGTGCAAAGAGAATATGAACAATTCACCAAATCAGCCTCTGCTTTTCCCTGTGAGAACCCAAACTGGATAATCAGCTACTTCAAAAGTTACTGTAAGATGCTTGTCAGGAGAAGAAAAAGAGACATAGTCTTAGCAGGCAATTAACCATTTCAACAGCTGAGCAGGTTTTTTGGGTTTTCTCTCAACTGCAATTTTCTTAGAAAATTATTCCACCTCCTGTAAGATCTACTTTAGCTCTGGCAAGGAGTCATTCAAAAAGCTTCCAGGACCAGTGGGGTAAAATGAATGACTAGTGCAGATATCATCAAGGTTTCTAAACTACTTGTAGTCCTATAGAATGTAGCAGTGCTGCTGAATATATTTCAGGTCTTTCTGGAAAGACCTCCTTCAAATTCATTAGGACCTGAATAATGCCGTGGTAGAGGCACTGCTTGTGCAAGTTTTTACAGCACTTGTGTTTTTTACTTGACAGAACATAGCTGTGATCAGCAAGGATCTTCTAAAACAAATGTATCTCAGTCTCACATCTTGGCATGTCCTTAAAATGAAAAGGGAACACTAATCCCATTTTTCCACACATTCATCGTTCCCTCACTTGCCTTGTCTGTGCACTTACACTGAGATCATGATTTTCCTCAACACTTCCCCTCTGAAATGCTGAAATCTATAAACTGTTTGTATTTACTTTCTCAGTGACTTACTCCATGTTGCATAGTATATTTATTTATCATTGAAATTGCTTTTAATTCCAAATCCTGATAATTCTATTTAAGTTTTGTTTTCCTACGTGTGTTGGTGTCATTCTGCAAGAATGTCTGGGAAGGACACAGGCAATATCTCAATTAACATGAGGTAATCTTATTAATGAGTGAAAAACAACTCAGTCTGTTGCTCAAAAGATAACAATTAAAAGGGAAATAATGCCATAAGGAAACATAGTGACACTGGGGGGGGTGTGTTTCCTTGTTCTCTAGAAATTCTCATCTCTTTAAAGAGTATTTACAGGACTTCTGGATAGCAGGAAGATTAAATGCCTGTGCCACCCCATATTTCAGCCCTGTGGATGGTGTGTGTTCCTCCTGAGCGACGTGGTTGTAAATTAGTCTTTGCCAGATGCTTTGTCTTGGGCCCTAAATTGCTGTAAAGCCCATTAAGATATATTATGCACATAAAAGGGACAGAGGAGTTGCAGAATCGTTGTGATAAGGGATTATGTGTTCCTTGATTGTTATCCATTAAACAAGAGGAATTTCATCATCCCACTTGAATCTTGCTTTAGATGCTTGTGTTTGAATCCATAATGAAGATTAAAGGCTGTAGCTGCAATCTGCCACTGGAATTCCTCCTCTCTTATAATATAGTTCATTAAATACCAGTTATTTCTTTGTGTTTCCATAAAAAGGTAGCAGGGAAGCCTTGAGGTGTCTGCACTGATATTCTAAATCACACCAGGCAGCTGTTGGGGAAGGGGGTCCCTGCCCTGGCTGTGCCCCTGACCCCCAGACCCCATCCTTGCTCCTGCCATCATCCCCCAGTGACACACACTCCAGGCTAACCAGGACAGAGCTTATTTATTAGCAGAGCAAAATGATGTATTTACTTTGGGATTCAAGGCTCCAGCCCGGCAGACATCATAGGGCTGTTTCTGGATTGCAAGCACTTGGTTGCAGGCTGGTGTGGGCTGGAATTACTGAGAAATTACTGGGATTTAGGCATTGTCCCAAGAGCTGAGTCAGACATCACTGCTAACCCTAGGTTTGTGCACCATAAAGGTGTAACCCAGCAAAAGTCTGATCTTAGCACATGCACCCATTATTTTATTATAGTGGAGTTTGTTTACTATTTACGCTATTTTTTTTATTTATCTACTTGGTATGGATTGCAATAATAAAAAAAAATTAGGAGTAACTTTCAAAACTATTTCCCAGTCTAATTTCTGTGGATATTGGCATTCTTCTCTGAAAATCCGTGCTTAATACCTCCAATTATGTTATGTTTTGAGTTTTAGTTCAGGGTTAAAAACCTCCATGAATCTCAAAGAAAATTAGAGAGTCTAACCTACCGAGGATCCATTAGCCTCAGTTTTCCTTCCACTGGTTTATTTTCGGTTGAAGACCTGCAGTTTCTCTCCTTAAAGTGTTGGCAGTGGGGTTGTTTAGCTCTGAGGAATGGCTCAGGGAATTTTACTTTTATTCATAATTTTATTCGTAATTGCTGAATGTTTAACCAGGTAATTCTGGGTTGCCTCCACGTGTGCTGAGCTCCCACAGGTGGTGGTGGCCAAGGAGGTGAAGGTCTGGCCCTTTTCAGGCTGTTTCTGCTTCAGGTAGGTCACCTCTTTTGGTCAAAAAGAGCTTCTGAGAGCTGACAGGCTTGGATTTAACTGGTTCTGCAGACTCCCTGCTTCTCCTCTACTCCCGTGAGAGTGGAGAGCTGCATGTCCTTGTCTCTGAAGGATGGCTGAGCTCTCCTAAACTCAGAGTGAGGGGGTCTGGCTCCAGCAGTTGGGACTGGAGTGCTGGTTCTTAGATGATTCAAGTGAGGAGAATTCAGCTTGACTAAAAGCTGCATGGTCAGATATCTGATCACATCACTCTGGCAAAAGTGGTTGTTTTTCCATCCCTTTTTCCTCCCAAAACAACTGCTCTGGTTGGGCTGAAGTGCAGATACCGAGTTTAGCATCCTGGCTCTGTTGTGAGGTGTGTGAAGGAGATGAAATCTGCCTCTTCCTTTCTCTGTGGTTCAATTTTCTATGATAAACTTTCCTTCTCTCTACATTTTTAATAGAAAAATGGTAACCATGCCCTCCTTGGGGCACCAACCAGGTCTGTGCTAGTGTCACATGTGAGTCCTTGGTACTGCTGCCACATCTATAAGTACTGATGTGATGCTCTTGTGTCACAGAAAATAGCAAGAAAATGTTTTGAAGAGAATGTAGATTGAGCCACTTCCCTGCCTTTTCAGGTGGAAAACAGAAAATACCTCAGGGCTTTATTGTTATTCTGTTTTTCTAAAAGCAGTATACAAGGGAACATCTGCATCTGCTGCAACCCTCCTCCTCTCCAGCTCAGTTTCTTTGGGGAGACAACAAGAGTGTGGGGGTTGCTTTTAATATTAATTTATAATCCCAATGTGGTTTCTTTTCAAACAGAAAATTGCTCCCTATGCTGAATGATGCTAATGCAGGGCTCAGAAAACAGGCTGGTGTCTTGTTTAGGCTGGGAACGGGAAAAATGGTGAGCTATGATGACTGTGTAGATTTTCTGATTCTTTCTGTCATGTAAGTCCCTTCGAAGATGAGATGTCGGAGTGATTTCATACTGTGTAATATCATGTCATTGGCAAGGTTTCTTTGGTAATAGAATTTGGATTTTTCAGAGTACAGAGGCTGCTAAATCAGCCAAAGCCAGGGTTTAGGGCTTGTAATTGTGTCACTTCAATGAGCAGCTTAAAAACTGATGTTAAAGGTAGTGCTGCTGCTTGGGAGTGTCTCTCAGGTTACAAACGAGTAGGACAGAATGGCCAACAGAGGAAAATAAAATCTGGCTACTTTGTATTTAAACCTTCTCCATCTCTAAGCAACAGGACAAGATATTTCAGTCCACCTGAAAAATCAGGAGGAAAAAAGGGTGAATGCTCTTTATTTTGTTTTGCTGCCTATTAAAAATCCTCTTTTTAATACAAACGTAACCTTCTTCGACTAATCTTTTGTGGGCTTTTAACAGAAGCATATTTTAAGCCAGTATTTGGGTACTTTACAATAAGGCCCATTTTAGGGTAAGATATATTTCATTTCAATTGAATTTTCAAAAATGTTAGGAATTTATTGAATATGGATCCGTACTTTAGATTTTCCCCCAGGACTTTTCTCCCCAGTGAGGTTAATGGCACTTTGATTGAAGCAGTGGTGGGATTGTTACAGTTTTTCATTATTATTTTTGGTTGCATCCTGATAAATCCCAGAATAGTTTGGGTTGGAAGGACCTTAAAGATTCAGTGCCACCCCCTGCCATGGGCAGGGACTCCTTCCACCAGCCCAGGTTGCTCCAAGCCCTGTCCAACCTGGCCTTGAACACTTCCAGGGATGGAGATTAAAGGCAAAGACAAGCTGTTACTAAAACAACTAAAAAAACCAAACCAAAGAAACAAAAAAAACCCCTGAATTTTTAGGAATTTTTCCTTTAAATAGTATTTTGCAAGGCTTGTGAATGAGGAGCTGAAGGCATTCCTGTGTGTGCTGAGAATGCACTGATTAGGGATCCTGAATGTGGCTCCAGTTAAAAGAGAAAGAAAATTTGACCAAGAAAATGTTTGTTTCTACCATTTGAATGGATATAGGGTTTAGTCACCTTCTCTTACTGAAAGAAAAAAAGCTCCAGGCTGAACAGGACAGGGTTTAGAACGTTCTAGAGATGAAACAGTGGTGGGATATCCCTGGACAGCGCTTGTGGTAGGTCCATGGTGTTCTTTAGCCCCACTGTGTGTGGCAGAAGGGACCCTTCATGTCCCTGCTGTTCATGTACCTGAAGCTTCTAAACTCTGCACGTCCAGATTTTATACATTTGGATTTAGGTTCTGTGTGTTTGTTCTTGGGATAAATATTTGTTATGGATCCCCAAGGCCTCAGCCTTCTGTTTTATGCACACAGAAACTCTGTCTCTCCCCAGCAAACCATGTGGGCTGGGTTTGCATTGTTGTGCTGGTGCTGCCCAGCTCCACATCAGCCCTGTTCACGTGGCTTCCTTGCTCAGCCCGGGCTGCTCAGTGCCCCCACTCCTGCTCCCACTCTGAGCTCAGCACCACTGCCCACAGCCAGGGCTACACAAAGCATTTGTGCTGCCAGTGGTACCCATTTTCATGCCCCTGCTTGGACTCCCCAGCAGGACTCCTCACAGACAGCAGTGCAGGAGATTGCCGTACCCAGGAATTGGATTTTCATGGGATGTCGCTCAGGTTTAACCCGAAGCAGGTCTGTGGCTCTTTCTAGTGATGCATGGCTTTTCCCTGAAGGCTGTTTGCCTTTTAATTTTTTATCATGTCCAGCAGATGGTCGTCTGGGCTTTCAGGGGGATGGTCCAGGTGTTCTCCTGCATTCATGCAGAGCATCCACACTGAGCTGGTTATTGCCCTACACAGCAACTGTGTGTGACTGCACTTATTTTTACACTCTGCAAATAAAACCATTGACATTATTTGGACTGGTTGTTTAGGTTGAAATCCTTCATGAATCCTTGAACTGGTGCTTAAATATTTATGTAGAGGGCTGAAATAGAGGTTTTCTAGCACATAAAATAATACTTAAGGAATGATGGCACACAACCTCTGCTTTCCCAGGAGCAGACAAGTGAAAGAGGGAGGTAAAAAACCTGACATACAGAATAATTCTTCTGCCTTTGTAAAAAATATGTTGACCATGGCAACAATAGGGTAGTCACAGCTTCTCACACAGGGTTCTCCTTAGCTGGCCTGGACTGGGGACACATGGAAAGGGGACAGAGCCTGGGGACTTTTCCCTTCAGGAGGTCTGAGAACAGATAAGAGCAGAGCGAGGGCAGGTTTGGGTGATAAAGAAAAAACCACTAAAATACTCGAGTTTCCTCTTTCCTCCAAGACTGCCTGTCCTTTTCCATAACAATTTCTGCAGGACTCGGTTGGCTCAGGAGATGAACTTCGTGCTCTGTCTTAGAGCCTTTCCAGCCGTTTGCTGGGAAGGGAGGGGGGATGAGAACTGAGGGAGACTGTGGTTCATTTGAGGTGCCCTCAATGGGCACTCACAATTAACAACTGAATGCATCAGTTGCTTTAAATAGCCTGACTAAGGTCATTCAGCGGAGTGACAAAAGGCGGCGGCCTGATTAACATTTGGGGGAGTTTGAATGTTGAACTTTTTCCACGTTTCTAAGGCTGAGTTGGGAAGTCTTTCTCTCTCCCACACACACGTGTGTTTGCACGTTGGGCTTGGCTCTTTAGGGGGAGTGACACCAGATTTGGCCCGGTCTGCTCAGTCCAATGAGCTTTTTGAGTGCTTTAACTGCTTTTATTTGTCGCTGAATTATCAAAGCGAGACGAGCAGGAAGCAGCAGCGAGCTGGAGTTGGGGACTCGCTGGTGTCCCTTCCTGGGATAACATCAGTGTGAAGGAGCTGGCCCATACTCCAGCTGCTGGGGCACATCATTGAACAAGGTACAGTGAACGGAAATCTCCATTTTAAATGACTTCACACAAGACAGAAAGGTTTAATTTAGTGGAAGAATGTGGATAACAAACTTGCCCTATTCACTGGCGTTGCAATCTGTGGATTAGATGGATTTCACGTGTGACTAAATATTCATGTATGAATGCTAATGGTCTGAAATCAGAATCCTGCCCAACGTGGAACTACATCTGAGCCCTCCCTTCAAACTTGAATTAAGTAGGAAATGCAGGCATGCACTCAGGGCATGTACTTGTTAACAAATCAAACTGAACTTTAAAAAATTAAATAAACGTTAAAAACGAGGTTTTTATGAGAAAGCCCCTTTAACAAGGTCTGTGAAGGATTTTGAGAGTTGTGTTTTTATGTTTCCTGCAGAGAAGATGTCCATGAACTGAGGTAATTTTTGAGCATTACCGTTTATTTCAAATGAATGGATTAAAAAAGCTTTAGGAAAGCAGAAGGTGCGGGTTTAAATGCAGAATGTCAGAATTGCTGCTGTGAAATCTATAATTCAATCTTGGTTTATCATCCTAAGCAAAAGACGGATTTCTAGTAATGGATTGTCAGTTTTAAACTGTGCTGTAGCTTTTTGTAATAAGCACAAGTAGATTCTTGTCAACTCAACATGTAATATTTTTCCACATAAATGTATTTCCTTGTAATATTCAGTCCTGGTCCCTGCATTTTTTAACAAGAGACCACACTTTGTGAGGATATTTGCTCACACCGTCCAACATGAGAAGTGATGCACTGAAAATAAAATGCTTTGGCAATTAAAATTATCCAGTTTCAATTGAAATCGTCCTTATTTATGCAGGGCAGAAGCTTATCATAATTTATTCAGTGATTTCACTTTCTTTTGTACCTGAAGACAGGCCTTGCAAGTCAGAGGTTATAACCCTGGTAAAAGAAGCCAGTAATTACACCTGCCAGCATCTCCCCGTGGCCACTGGCACAATCACCCATCAAGGATAATTGACAACTAGTTAATAGGATAAGCTTTTGTTTCTTTGGGTTGTTTTTATGTGTTTTCCCCCTGCTTGACAAGGGAAAGTCTATTAACTGGTGGGGCTCCACCAGGAATGTGCTGGTGGGCACACCAGGAGGGTTCTTTGAGCAACCCAAAAGGAACAAACATCTTTAAGGGGCCGGGACGGAGGAAGAAATAGATGTCTTTCATCTCATCTTTGACATCTGAATTCCCAAATCCCTGGCTGCTGTAGCTCAGCACGTGCCTGGAGCTGTCCCCAGAGGAGCAGCAGCCATATGGCCTCCACCTGAGCCATGGGCTGAGGTGGGCAACAGGTTTTCTGTGGGGGCAGCTCAACAAGCCACAGCTCCGGCGTTTTCATCCGAGGTGCCAACAAAGCAGCTGTAGGTGTACAATGGCACCACGGTGGGCAGGGTGAGGCCCCCTAACCTCTGGGCTCCATATCCTGAGAGCTGAGGGGTGAAGGGGAGCATCCATCACCTTTTTTTTTCCCCCCTAGCAGTGATCTGCTCACAGCTTGTTAGAACAAACAGCGCTCACCGCTCGCGGTTGTCACAGCAAAGGTTGCAAGTCCCGAGGCCAGAAAAAGGGAGGAAGTTGGAGAGAGAGAATAAATCCCAGCTCAAGGCACCCACTGGGATGTGGGGAATCAGGGTACACAGCTCCAGATGGCTGACTGGGGTTGTGGTTCACATCCCATCCCTGACCGGAGATGCTGCTCCCGTGTGTGTCAGGTCCTTGCCAGACAGCAGAGGAAAGGGAACAAGGATGCTCCATCTCCAGAGGCCAGATCCAGAGCAACTTCCCTGCATTTCAGTCAACCCCTGGAGATGGAACTGAACTCAAAATTGCAAAGGGAAAGGACACCTTTCCAGGTCAGAGAGCGATATGAGTGTGGCCTGAGATCAGTGTTTGCTGATGGCCGACTCTAAAGCCATCCCTTGATCAGCCTGTGGATGTTTTTAATGGATTTTGCCAAATATCTGATATTCTTCCTGCATTTTCACTTCTAGAGTTACCTCTGGCAGCTGGCAATGCACTGAGAGTGTCAACATCCTTCATCTACCCCCAGCTGCATTTCTTGGAGTGCAGTGGTGCTCTCTGGATCTAATTCACGGCTCTCCAAAGTGGCACATTCCTCCTGTGCCCGTTCCCTGGAGATTACAGCTTTATTCCATTGCAATCTTTCCTGCACAGGTAGGTGTCTGCATCTCAAGGTTTCAATATCTGAAGGGATGTTGTTAACACATATTATTTGTGTTTAAAATATGCAAAACCATTAAGTCGAATTACTTACTGGTTTCCTGCTGAATTTCGTTTTCAGACCAAATCCTGTTACCTTTGAAAGAGCACAAATATTGGGTTCTAAATAGCTCCTGTTAGGAAAAAAAATACAAACTATGAATAAGGATCTTTTAAACTCTTCAAACCATCTGCATGCTGCCAGCTTACCTATTGTGCCTTTAATTTAAAAGGAATGCTAAAATGAGTGCAAACACTGAAAATTATGGCTCTCTGTGGAATACTAATCCGTAATATTTGCATATTTCTGACATTTTAAAATTCCCCAGACTCTCATTCTTCTGTGCTCCCGTTAGGGCAGTTGTGAGGATGTTTTGTAGTTATAAGTAAGGAAGGAAAGCTAAGAGGATCTCATCAGGGCTGCTCTGTGGGACTTGGAGAACCTCCTGTAATTTTGAGATTTGTCAGATTAAAATCAATACTCCATTCCTTGACATGAAGGGAGGCTGTAAGAACCATTATTCTACCAGGAACAGCAGTATTTTCTTTAATTCTTCTCTTTCTATGTCCTGATTCACATCAGCAATGAAAAGGACATTTATTCTACAACCAATTCCTAAAAGCAGAAACAAACATGATTCTTTCGGATTCGGATATCAGAACTTGTTGTTAACATTTTCCCACACAAATGAGAACCAAGTCCATCCCTCTTTGTGCCCAGAGAGGGCACTGGGAAGAGAAGCCAAAGGGAGCACATCTTCATGCCCCTTGTTAGGGGACTGATGTGGTTTGGAGTCAGGAAGAAGAAAAGTCAGGATCAGGCTGTTTATAAAATGCCTGGATAGCTTTGTCTGGAGACCACAGGGTGAGAATTTTCAGAACAACTTGGGACTTGTATTTGAGGCTGGATTTTCCACAGTTTCCTCTGCCTCAAGTGACTGTTGGCTACTAGGTACCCCAGAAATCAGGGGTTTTCTAAGTGTTTGGTGTGGACAGAGCGTTCATAAAACTGGTTCCTCAAAAACCACCTCCTGAAGTCACGTGCCAAAACCAATCTTTTTAGATTGTGAATATCAACTTCCCACATCCTATCTATGGTGTATAGGTAGGCAAGGACCTTGGTTGCTTGGCCTCACTCTGAGGTACAGGGCATAAATTTGCACAGCTGGTTTTCTGAGGAATCCAGGATGTGTCCTGGAACAGGATTACATCATCATTCTGCTGCTCACCTCTGACTGTGCTTTGAGGTGTATTTCTGTAATATGAAACTAAAACTGGACCTGGGACTGCTGGGAACTGTGTTCTGTGCAGGAACCAGTTATGAGAACAGTAAAGTGGTACCAAATCATGTTTGGTTCTTAGGTTGGCCCTGCTTGGCTGAACTGAAGTGTCTTTCCTAAACCCAGCTTCCAAGTTGAAATAGAAATGTTTATACCAGCCCTCACTTGGAATAGATGCAAACACTGACAAAAAACAGAGGCAGAACATGCTCACTATTTGGGAACTCATTCTAAACACTAAGTCCACACTGCTGCAAATATTCCTCATTTTACCCATTTATTTCCACTGCAGGATAACCAAGGGCTAAAATTCTGCTGTCTGGGAAGACTTTTTATTAGGCCTTATCTGCATCATCCTCTCCACTAGTTCAGAAGGATGTGACTGGAAGCAATTAACATTTTGATGCACTTCACCACGCAATTGCCAGCCTTTATTTTCTTCCCATTAAAATCACTGGCTCAGTTTACAGCTGGCTTGTTTTTTTAATCTGGTCTTTTCTATTCCTATCCTAATGGAATCCATTCAATTAACACTGTGTTGGGTGGAGGGGAATATCAATCACCAAGAAATGCCTATTTTCCTTGGCCAGACATGGAAGGGGGTTGATTTTCTGCTCTGTCAGGGACAAAAATTTCAAAATTTGATGTTATTAGGACTTTATTTTGTGAGCAATCCAGGTAACTTTGTTGTGCTTTGGACACTTGAGTTCAAAAGAGGCAGCTTGGCTTTGGGTTTGTACGTGGTTGTTTGGGTTTGTGTTGGGTTTTTTGGGGGAGGTGGAGAGGAGGAGTGTTTTGGAGTTTTTTGTTTGTTTGTTTGTTTGGTGGTGGTTTTTTGTTTCTTTTTGATTTCTGGTGGGGTTTTGGTGTTTTGTTTTGGGGTTTTTTTTGCTTGTTTGTTTAAATGAATCAACCCTGTTTTGTATGTTGAAAGAAGCCTCGAGAAAATGTGTTTGAATTCTGCAGTTCTCCATTGTGAGAAAACGAATAGCAGGAAAGAATAGCACAGAAACCAGTGAACCTGAGGTGGACTTGAACTTTCTGGAATTCTTTTGTTGAGGATTTCCTTTCATTCCCAGGGAAGGCATCTTCCTGTTGGCGTGTGCTCCTGCAGTCACAATAACCACCCTGAACAGGCCCTGTCGCAGCATTTGGGGGGAATCAGACCTTTGTTAACACTGGAAGCAAAATATTCATAGAATTTGACAAGAATAAGGAATATTCCTTCCAAAAGTGAAGGAAATTAAGGAGGGGAGTGCCAGCCCTGGGATATTCTTGGCATTAGGGCACAATTATTTAGGAATTCACTGAGTATCACTCACCACTGCCACCCAACAGGTCTTCTCTGGCTGTCTCCACATCCTGTTTTTTTCTTCCCAATCAGTTCAGAAAGGATGAATATCATGGAAAATGTCCTCTTCTTATGTTTAATAGTTCACTTTTGCAGAGAAAGCAGATCTGGGGGCTCGGATATTCTGGTATGTATTCAGTCAGAACTTAGACTTGATGATCTTGGAGGTCTTTTCCAACCTTAACGATCCTATGATTCTATGAAAAGAGTAGTACAGTGGATAGGAATAAATTTGCCCTGAATCCTATTTGAAATCATGCTATGATCTACTGTTTTAGTAATTACATGGAAATTATGATATTTTACCCGGGGAAGAAGAAAACAACAAACTAATTAAGAAAACTGACAGTGTAACGTACAACGTAAAATATAGTTTGTGTTTAAAAGTCCTGTTCTAGCAAATCTCAATGCATAATTCAGAATAGTTTCACACTCAGACCAATTACACAACTGGTGTGTGTTTTAAGAGGAAAACACACCAAATGGTTCTTATTTGTAAATCTCACTAAAATCTGGGGTGAACGTGAGCTGTTTTTCAGTTTTACCATAAAATAGGAGACCCTACACTCACACGGTGTTGAAACTTTTTTTGGTTGGAATTGCCAGAGGGGAAAAAGAAAGCTAAACAGCCTGTTCAGTTAAAATCAGAGGAAATTCTCCCAGTGACTTCAATGAAACCCAGAATGGGCACAAGATCTGTGCAGATGACTGGAAATGGTCCGTGGAGAATTTCAAGGCAGCTTTGAACTGGGTATGGAATAAAGGGGAAACCAAGTGTGAGTGGCTGCCAGTGGGGCTGTGAGAAACCCATGTGCAAACACTTCCTCTGATAGCACTGGAATTCCCTGCAATTAAGTATGGTTTTGATGAGGATCAAGTTGCATTTCCAGTTCATCACAGCAAACTCTTTATGAGTTTCTGCAGGCGCCTCCTGAGGTCAGTGAGCTGATGTGTGTGTGTACAAAGCTCATGGAAAATCCAAGTTTCCAACAGTGGGAAGAAACTGGGACACCCCATGGCAGTGTCTGTATGTTCAGAACACGTTGTTCTGCCCCACTTCACATGAGGGAGCCCTGGGGTTATGCAGATGTTCCCACCCCACCATCTCTGATACTTGTCTTACTAAAACTTTCTGAAGGCTTTAGGAAACTCAAGGAACACCCCTAAAGGAGGCATTTGGTTTTATCAGTCCTGCTGCACATATCCTTTCCCCCTCCACCTGTTATTCTGGAAGTGGAAAATGGCAGCTCAGGAGAGCAGCTCCTTTGTTACAGGCTTGGACTGAGATTTTTGCCAAAAATGAGTTTAATGAGTGAGGAGGCACCAAAACCTCTGTGAAAAACAGGAAGAAGGGAGAAATGTGGAGGGCTGCAGACTGAAAGTGGAGTGTCCCAAGCCATCATCTCTCTCTGTTTGCAGGGCAATCCCTGAGCTCACCGTTGTCTGTTATAGAGTTATTTTTGGAATTATGCTCTGGTTCACTTGGTGGAAAAATCAAAGTTAAAATTTAGGTAGGTAGGTAGTTGCTGGAGCATTTCCATGCACCACAAGGCTGTGAATATACCAAAAGAAAAATATTTTCGTATTTTTTCTCGCCATCACTTCGTTTCTTCTCTTTCATGTCTCTTTGTTATTTTGGGGTAGGTGAGACAGTGTTTTACCACACTGACATAAAAACTGCTCTGTTTGCATGTTTCTGCTTCTGCAGTGCCTGACTTAGGGAATAGCATGGATCCCTTAAGGAATTCACTAAAAGGTAACCTTAATTAATGTTACAGCTGTATGGAAATGTGCCTGCCCCTGGCAATGGGGGGAATGATGCTGAATGGTGACAACATTGTCCTGCACTCCAGAGCACAATAATTCTTGATCTTTCTTTTCAGCACGTGGAGGTGCTGAGCTGTCCCTTGATGTAACTACAGGTAACACTGGTTCACCCACAGAAATGATACCTGTACAGCCCATTTTCTCAGTAATTGTGCTCTAGGAAAAGGCAAAGCACATGCACTTTATAACTGACTCTAGACCAGAAGGGATCATCAAAGGTGTCCTGATTTTTAGAAAGCCTTACAGAAAGTAACAGGTAGAATTTAGAGCAGCTGAAATGTGCAGTATGACTGTGTCCAGGACTGGCAGGGCAGCTTATCAGCACAGGTGAGGAATAGCAGGGGCAGCTTGTCCAGCTGCTCTAACTTATTTCTGCCCTCAAGGTACTTGTCAGAAAATATTGTCAGCTGGCTGCACTTTGCACTGACAGGATTTGTCTTCATTCCCCTAAATAATGTCCTGTGTGGATGTGTGTGTTTTAAAACGGGATAGAGAAAACTGTGTTTTATCTCACAAGTGGTAGTTTGGTTCATTGTCAGGGGTTTTTTTGGATGGAGACTGCAATAAAAATGGTGTTGCCTAAGGCCAGACTACTCCCTTAGACTTCAGGTATTTTGGAGCTGGGCTGTGACCACACATCAGCTGAGTTTGGGTTCAATGAACCCGCTGGCATCTCTTGATGTCCTGTGGTACCATCAGCTCTTCACTCTCTCTGCTGCTGAGACAAACCTTTCATGTGTTGTGGTGCTTTTATTCATTTGTTCATTCATATTTTTGTTGAGAATATTTGCTGTTTTACCCCTCTGTTTCTTTTTCTTTGCCTTTTCTACACATCATAGTGCCTTTCCCTCGCTTCTGTTGTGTTATGGAGTGAGCTCTGCTGCTGATTAAACTGAGGTTGATGCAGAATTCCCTCACCATTAGCACAGTTTTGTGTGCGGACAATTTGTATTTTTTGTTTTTTAGCTTCAGTGCTTCTGCAGTTTAAACTATTCCACTTATTGCAGTCATGGTCTTCAAGGACTCTGTGTAAGGTTTAATTCCATGAACAAGAGAAGTGTTGAGGAATTTGGATATCAGGTGTCATAGATATGTGTGGACACAGGTAAATCTGCATGTCTGTACAGGCAAAAGCCTTCCTGTGGATGCAGCTATTCTCTAGTAGAACCTAATTTAGGCAGCTAAATCTACCTGAACTGAATTATTTGCCATGTGTGTGCTATGAAGGTGTTTAACCATAGTTTTGTATTTCAGACATAAAAATGATGAGTTAATACCATCACCAGAATTTCATGCCTTCATGCACACGATTTAATCAAGAATTTATGGTCTCATCCCAAACCTGCAGCTGCTACAGTGAGAAAACCTTTGTTCCTACCTTTGGCAGGTTCAGGAATTGCTTGATGCTTCCCTTTTGTAACTCTTCAGTGTGAAAACCCTCACCAGTGGGGAGAGTTTCCTCTATAAACAGCTGGAGAGCAGTGTGGTCACCACATGGGGACTCAGTGGTGGCTCTTATTTCCCCTCTACAGGAAGGAAGGGATGCAGGACCACTCATCCTGTACATCTGTCTGCAGGGATACAGCATTTCCAGGAGTTATGGCAAAGCCCTTACAACAGGAGAGGCTCATGGAGGGTCCTCAGTGGAGATATCCAGGAGCATTATAACAAAATGCCTTCCAGGGACACGTAATGAGGAGCTTGATCCCACTGCTCTGATTCAGGGAGGTTACTCAGGTGAGTAAGAGCTTCAAGGTTCAGCTTTCTTGCTTTTCAGTGACAATGTAATTATGTGTGTTTTAGCAGGAGGGATATTTAAAACAGGAATGTTTTTTCTAGAGTGAAATAACAATAAAAAAAGTTCCCCAAACAGAAAAGTAGTAAATGCTGACACCCTCAAATTAAAACCCACACATTTTCTGACAAATCTCTAAGCCATGCAAGGTAGCTCTTTCCTGAGAGAGATTCAGCATGAATGCCTTGTCAGGAAACTGAGTTTTCTCAGGAAATGTGGATTGCCTTTTGAAAACAGTCTTTTCAAAGTGTCTGAGATGAGGTCACCCATTAAAATTGGCAGGCTGGCATGTAATTACAACCATGCATGCCTTGCTCCTCAGACATGTATCACTCAGTCTTTTCCAGGAGGGAAAGAGTGACCCCAAGGCAGGCAGGAGGCTCATCCCTGTCTCCCAGCAGTGTGGGAGTACATGGGCTGTGCTGCTGGGATGGTTTTGGACACTACTTTTCCAGGGTAGGATAAATTACAGGTCTAATTAATGGGGTTGTGCCAACAGCAAAAAGGTACAGTGGCCACTTTCTGAAGATGGATGTTAAATCATAGAATTACAGAATGGTTTGGGTGAGAAAGGACCTCAAAGCCCATCCAGTTCCACCCAGCCCACTGTGATGGGCAGGGACACCTTCCACTAGCCCAGGTTGCTCCAAGCCCCATCCAATCTGGCCTTGGACACTTCCAGGGATGGGGTAGCCACAGCTTCTCTGGGCAACCTGTGCCAGGGCCTCCCCACCCTCCCAGAGAGGGATTTCTGCCTCATACCTAATCTAAATCTACCATCTGAATATTTGTGCCTTCCTTCTTCCACTGGCAGCATCATGTAGGATCATGTTCAGAGTTAGGGCTCCTTTTAATGAGTTGGGACGAGGAGCTGGGTCTGGTGTGGACAGGACAATCAGCCTTTCTCAGAGAGGGAGAACACTGCAGGAGTCTCTTACACTTTACTCCCCATGGAAGATCACAATTTAATTCAAAGCTGCTGAGCAATTTATGCCCAACCCCCCCAAACTAAAACATCTGATGGCCTGGGGATGAGAACAGGCTGAGTGTGTGCAAGGCAAAATCACAACACTACACAGTCAGACTTTACCAGTGCAGCACTTTTTGATTTGTTTAGCATGAGATTATTATGAAAACACTTCTAAAGAGGGAAGATCAGCTGGTTGCAAAGCCTGAGCATTTGGCACTGCAACAATTTGTATTGATAGCTTCAGGCTAACTATATTTTTTCTTGACAATTCATGCTACTCAACTCAAACTATGAGATAATTTGTTTCTGGAATCATGGACAGAATGAAAAGTTGGCTTCCAACTAGATCCCAGGGCTTCACAGAAGGAAGTGGTCTGGTGCAATGCTTTTCATTTATTAGCAGATTTGAGCTGTGAAACTCTTGGTTATAAGAGGCATTACTTAAATTCCATTTTCAGTGTTGTTTATTGTGATTTTTAATGCTATTATTTGATGCCTAACATTATTCTTTAGACAGTCAGCAATTCTAAAAACCACTGGAATGTCTGAGCATGAAAATGTGAACATGCAAATTGCTTGTATCTGGCACTGAATATGTATGTTTGAAACAAAACTCTGCTACTCGTGAATAATCATTACCCTGAGCTCTAAAATCTCCAACTGTTTAAAAGACAAAGTTCATTAAGTTAATTACAATTTCTTGATGGCAACTCATCTTGTTGGCAAAGTCAATCTCTATGGGAAACCAAAACAGCTGAAATGTAATCAGATGCTGCTGCAGAAAGTGGTTTAAAAAGGCAAAATGTTTGAAGTTAGTTAATTTTTAAACCCAAGGTAGAGGCATTTTGTGCCAATCCCAGATTCTCTGTGTCTTTCCTTTTGTGAAACAATTGATTTTTGTGTATTGTTTTTAAGTCAGCCATACAATAGGTAATTCATCATCACTGGGAGATATAAACTCAAGCAGACTCCAAAAATAATTGAATTTTTCAGAAATTCTCTAAGGGGGTGAAAAATCCATAACAGCCATTAAATTCTGCTCTTTGTAGAAGGAATATGAAATATTACAATTATGATCAAGAAGGAAAAAAACCTCTTTAATTCCACTTGCTGAATCTGGCAAGAATAATTCAGTGTTTTGTTATGCTCTTCTGCTGTTTCAATGGAATTTGTATGAAAAAATGTGATAACACGTATCAAAAGATGTCATTTACAACGGGAGGGAGGAAGCTGTTTAGGAATTCCAGCCTGACAAATGCAGGAGATTATAGCCTTGATCTGGAGCTGTGCTCATCTCTGCACCCAAATTGGAGAACAGCTTGTTGCTGCATAAATTAGGAGGCATTTGGTGCCTGCCCTATTATGGCATTTCTGTGGGATCTTCATTTTTGGAGCATCTCCAGATCTCCTTTAAACCCCAGCTGTGGTTCCCAGGATCAATCCCTTCACTGCATGACTTCAGGCCATGGGAAAGAGTCCCATCCATCCTGGAAAACCCACCTGCTCTTGGCAACCTCCCGGTACAGGAGTGGCACAGAGAGCACGAGTGGGAGCTGGGGTTGAGCTCTTTAGCAAGCAGACATTTCAAGGGTAGAACAGTATTGTCAAGGAGTTTCCAAAACCTATGAGGGAATTGGAACTGTTTCTTCCAGGGGTTTTGTTCCTTTCCTGGTATCTGTAGGGTCTGACTTGCTCATCATCTTCCAAAATGGATCAGGATTCTTGTTATTGTGCACCAGTAAGACTTAAGGTCTAGTGGTCATACACCAAATATTTGCTATCCAGGAGAGATATCCCAACTCCTGTGGTCTGTGCTGATAAAGAGCTCCCAAAGACTAGCAAAAGGACCCATGCATTTGGAAAAGGACTTACATTGGCATGGGTTAAATGGGAAAGGAAGGAGACACTGAAAAGTAAATAGATGCTGTGATAATTTATTGCAAGCTGTTTTTTTCTATCTCCATAATAGTGTGCTGTAAACTAATAGATCATCTGAGATGAAACCAGAGCATGACAAGATGGATCATTTAAGATATTAAATGATGCTTTTCTGTGTACTGTTGTTATCCAAAGTATATTAAAAAAAGTATCAGACAGTATATTTTTTCCAATCACTCTCATATGTTTAGACCTGGCTTTGTAAATCTACTGCATCATTAGCCCCTGCCTGAGCTCAGCTTTTAGAACAGTTTACAGTCCTGAAATGATTTGGTTGTAAATTGTCATTTTATTGGTGTGAAAAGTCATTTGGGAACAAGGGAAAGAAGTGACCATGCTGTTTAATAGGATCCATACCCAGACCTAGTGGGAAAATAGTGTTGTTTGAGTTTACATAGAGATACTATTTTGTGTTGGTTCTTGAGGTGCTTCCCCTGCTGCTCTGAGGGTTTTCTTTCCCTCCTCTCTCCAAGAGGGTAGAAAAGCCAAGCTGTGTGTGAGGCAGGGTGGTGGCACAAAGCAGGAGCCCTGCCAGGGGGTGTGTGCCCCACACCAGGATGGGCAGTCCCTTCTGGTGTCCTCTGGCCATGCTCCAGGTGCATTTCTCAGAGTGAACACATTTTTAAAAGCAATGAATCCCAGAATGGTTTGGGTTGGAGGGCACCTTAAAGCTCATCCCATTCCACCCCTCCCACGGGCAGGGACACCTTCCACAAGACAAGGTTTCTCCAACCTGGCCTTGGACACTTCCAGGGGTGGGGCCAGAATATGCCAAGATATTTAATTTAATTTAAACCCACACTTATTTCTGTGGTAGCTAAGACAATATTCCCTGGGTTTGATATTATCTTCCCAACCTGCCCCTCACAGTGACTCTCAGGGCTGTTTTGGAGGGACTGTCACAAAGGGAGGGTCACTGGCTTGCCCTCCTTGCTACCCCCACCCTGGAGAAGGGGAATAGTGAGTGCCAGTAATACCATTGGCTTTATGAAGTGGAAACATCTTTATTCACAAAGGGCAGTGTGACCATAAATTTTAGGCAGCGTTGATGGGGAGATGAGTGGTAACCTGAGGGGAGAAAGCACCTCATTCTTCCAGCTACCCAACACCCAGCTGAGCTTGGTTCTAAGGCAGTGAATCTCTTCTCTTTATTAAAGCTATGAGCTCGTATTTTTGGCCTTTTCCAATTTTTTCCAAGGACTGTCTTGCCCTTTATTTTCCTGCTTCTCCTGTTTTACAGCATTTTGTGTCTCTGAGTTGCATTATGAGGGGTGGGTTTGTCTTCCACTGAAGAATTAACTACTAGCCAGGGTTGAAAGAAGGATATAGGATTTCATGGACCAGTGAACTAATGCAATGTGAAATCCTATTTTCCTATCTTCCAAGTGTCTACAGAATTCCAAGTTAATGTACTTTATATTATATGGTTGCCACCTGTTTATATTATCAGTAGTTTGAATATTTAAGCATGACACACTCCATTTCCTACCAATTTGTCTGTATTTCAAGAATGGATCCTCCTAGTGTTTCCATACTTCATTTTTTTCTCCTTTTTTTCACTCCAAAATGAATATTGTCGCCTAGCAAGACTACATTTAAATTTTCATTAGAAAATTATATAGTTCACAGCACAGATTTAATTGATCACACTCTTACCTGGTGTAAATCAACACGGCGGCATTAATTCTAACAAGATTTCTCACCAGCTGAGGATCTGCTTCTGTGGATTTTTTGTGTTGTTCTCAAAGCCCAGAAGAGCAAATCTTCAAAAAAAAAGTCTTTGAAGCTGGCTCACTTTTAACAGTTCAAAATCACATTTCGCTGTCATACGCACATTTGAGGAACACCATAAATCTCACGTAAGCAGCCCATGGTTTCAGTGCATATATTTAAATATATGATGATCCAAGGGCCTATTGCTGAGCACAGACGTGTGGGTGGGTGTTTTACACCGACTCATAAGGGGTCGTTGGATCGTTTCTGCATCTGGACTAATAAATGGCAACTGCAGCTAATGGAGAACAATGAATCTTGGAACAAAGGGAAAAACCAGCGCATCTGCTGAAGGAAAGATGTGTCGAATACTGATTAGCAAAGAGATCTGGGAGTTGTTGGAGAAAATCTCCAAAGCATTCAGCTTAATGTGCAACTGCAGCGAAAAGGGCGAGCAGAACGCTGGCTTGTACTGCTGGGGGAAGGCAATATAAATCAAAACAGCTGGCTTTGTTACCATCAGGCATTGTTTTGACATCACCCAAAGAGCTGAACTTTGTTTGCTATTGGCCACTACAGCTTCAGAAGAATGTATTTCTGACTGGAGGGGATTTTCTGTACACTAAACTAAATTACCATCTTCTGCATTTTAAGATAACACAGAGGAAGAAACAGAACAAAAAAATCAGCTCATTAAGAAGTAAAGGGGCCGCTCTGATTGGGGCAATTGTTGGCAGCAAGGAGCAGCCTCCAACTTGACCTGAGGTTCAGTTTCAGGAGGAAAAAAAAAAAAGAAAAAGGATGTGGAAGTATTACCTGAAACATGGTGAATTCAGATTGGAAAATAAATGTTTTGTTGAAAATCTCATTTCGTGACAACTCTAAAATGATGGGAGTTATCACCACAAAGGCAGCAAACGACAGAGAGAAATGGAACTGCTGGGGAATGAAAAGCTCTGCCATAATGAGCTCGGTGCTCTTATCTGCTTATGAGCATTTGGATTTGGTCAGGTTTTAATTTGACAAGATTCTCAGACCAAAGGAGGGCTGATGTTTAATACAAAACTTAGAGCACAACCCGTGGCAGCTTTCGGGGGTCGTTCTCTGTCAGAATTGCCACCCCAGTTCCTCGCATGCAGAAGTTGTCGATTCAGCCATAAATAATCACTGCTGGTTGGAACCCTGGTGTGCAAAATTCTAGCTTGAGTTCAGCCACAGAGGCTGTGAAATGAAACATGAAGGGGGTCTTTTAAGCAAGAAAAAACTGTCACTTCTCTTTCATTCAATGGGAATATGTGAACCTAACAAAAACATTTTGTTATGGCCTCAAGTCGTACCAGCGGAGATTTAGGTTGGATATTAGGAAAAATTTCTGCGCTGAAAGGGTGGTCAGGTGTTGGAACAGGCTGCCTGGGGCAGCAGTGGAATCAACATCCCTGGAGGGATTTAAGAAACATGTAGATGTGGCTCTTAGGGAGATGGTTTAGTGGTGGCCTCGGAAGAACAAGGGGAACAGTTGGACTTGATGACCTTAGAGGGCTTTTCCAGCCTTAATGATTCTATGATTTTTACTGGATTGGAAAAAAGATCTAGAACTTTTGTGAACTTTTCTTCTTTGTACACTTGGAACTCAAATTCTCTCCCATGGGATTGTTAAAAAATCACTCTATTTTCTCCACAACCTTCTCCATATAAAGAAAAACAAAGACATGCCAGAGGCACAACACCTCTGAGCCCCCTGTGTGCTTGGGGTGTGTTTGCAGTGGAGTCATGACAACTTCCAGGGCAGTTCCCTGATCCCTGGTTAACTTTTCAGGCAATCACAGAATCATTAAGGTTGGAAAAGCCCTCCCAGCCCATGGATTCCCCCTGTGCCTGATGCCCAACTTGTCCCCCAGCCCAGAGCACTGAGTGCCATGTCCAGGCCTTTCTTGGGCACCTCCAGGGCTGGGCACTCCAAACCTCCCGGGGCAGCCCCTTCCAGTGCCTGACAGCCCTTTCCAGGGAGAAATTCCTCCTGATGTCCAACCTGACCCTCCTTTGGAAGAGCTTGAGGCCGTTCCCTCTTCTCCTGTCCCTTGTTCCCTGGGAGCAGAGCCCGACCCTCCCCGGCTCCCCCCTCCTGTCAGGGGGTTGCAGAGCCAGAAGGTCCCCCCTGAGCCTCCTTTTCCCACTGGCCATTTCTAACCAGCTCCAAAACACTCTCAGAACAACTCAATATCCCCTTCTCACCTTCCTGACTATCCATCCTGTGTCTCAGTTTCTCCACTCAGATGTATTATTTTTCAGTTATATTGCAGCTGAAGTCAAACAACAAGAATAAATTAGGGAGAAGTGTGGTGAGCTGAGCAGTTTTCACTTTAACAGTATTTTAATAATCAGGAAAGTCACCCATGTATAGTAATGATAAATTGCTTTGCTACGGGGTAATATAAACTTTACAAGTATAATAAATATTTCTGCTTGGCCAAGAAAACTGAAATACTGGAAACTGTTTAAATATGTGCATCAGAATGAATGAAGATGAAAAACTGGTGAATATTTTAAAAATAGCTTATTTTTTTGTAAATTAAATCTCAACCTGTCTTTCTAGAAATGGGGATTTAGGTCATTGATGTGCTTAAGGTCCAGCGGGAATCAAGGAGATTTTGGTGTCACATAGGTACAAAAATTAGATTTATTTCTCTTCATGTTGCTCTTAGTAACATGGGATTAAAACATTCAAGGTTATTGAAAAGAAATACGTCCATTTTAAATTTTTAAGCTAGAGATTTGTTTGTGTTACACTACGTAGTTCAGTAAAAAAACCCCACACTTTTTTCATAGGAAAACTCCTTCTAGAGAGTTACAGATGTGATCCATATCAAAGACAGTATTTATTAGTGATACTGAGACAGAATGAGATTTTTATAACAGCCCTGCAAAGTTACTTTCCCACTTTCCACCAGCAGCCAAGAGAATGAGGAAACTTAATATAGTGGTACTGTGAGCCAGAAAAAACTTGAAAATACAGGTAATACACCCAGGAAAATGGAATAACTTTATTAGGTCCTTTAATCCCATTTATGGTTAGTGGGAAGTTAACAGGGTCCGGAAGAGGAGCTTTGTACCATTTGAAAACTAAGGTTTCAAGCTTGTTTCCAGCTTTGTTGTCAGTGCTTGTGATGCCAGCCTTTCACTCATCCTGCAGAGGACATTTTCTAGCTTTATTCAATTTTCTTTCCAAAGTTATTACATTTCTCTCCTGCTAAGAAACATCTAACTTCAGTCAGAGCATCCAGCTGCAACAGCCTGGTTTTCATCTGTCTTTTCTCCCCATGGATATCGTCAGTCACTTCAATCTCAGCAATCCTTTATGTCAGACTTTTTTTATCCAGGGTTTCTCAATATTTTGGAGAGAGATACAGTTTTTAATGCGACTTTGGTATAAATTCCTGGGCGTTCCTGCATCTCTCTGTGTATATTTCCCACGTGTTTTTCCTTTTGCTCACTCCTATTGATTTTTCCTGTGCACCTTTTGTTTTGCTTTGTCGGTAGAAGTGGTAGACAGGGGAAAAAAGGCTTCCAATTTCTGCTTCTATTTTTATTTTTGCATTACCTTTTCCCTTCTGTCTCTTTGCTTCCCAGCTATGTCTCACCAGGAGTGACAAGGCATCGCTGAGGGTCGATGTCATCAGTATTTGCACTTCCTCTGTGAGGGACAAATGTCACGGAAACAGGTGCAAAATAATCTCCTGACAACACCATAATCCCCATTGTGGCAGATCTTTGCAAGGTCAAACTCTGACAAAGATTGTGTGCAATTTCCAAACCTAGCCCTGGAGAAGAGCAGCACAATTTAGAATCATCAGGACAAGAAGAGATGGAAACTTGGCGTTGACCTTTTGATCTTCAACTGTAAGTTTAAAGTAAAATCTTGCTGATTGTCTCCTCCAATTTTGTTTTACACTTCTTTCTGTGTTCTTTGATGTGTGGGTATAACTTGTGGAAGTGCAATTCCTGCCAGGGATAAGCTGCACTTTCCGAAATAAAGGGAGGATGCTGTGCTGCAGGAGGGTTTTGGTTATCACTCCGTTCTGGTTCACTGCCCCCTTGTCCTGACTTTTCAACTCTGCTGAATAATTTCATTCATTTATTTGTACAAACACCGTGGACAAAAATTATTTTTCTGAGACACAGGAGCTTTCTAATTCCTCTGTGGCTGCTGGTTGGATTTGTAGCAGACCTTTCAAAATAAGGCACTCAGATCTGGGTGGATAAAAATAAAAGCAGGTTTATATGCGGCGTTCAGCAACCTGGCCCTGCAGGCAGGAGCCCAGGCTGGCTGAGCTGACCCCTTTTCATGACTGTTTTGGGCAGTCTGTGCTCAATATCTTTTGTAACTCAAATTGATTTGTGCATGAAGGAGCATATTCAGGGGTCTAATATACAAATACAGATGATCAAAGGAAACACCACAACCCATTCACTCCATTTAGTATTGGTACACACAAACATGAAGCTTGATTGCCAGGGATGCTCAAGAGACACTTGGAGTAGGTATAAAATTGTCTGTGCACATCACTGGTGGTGGTGGGATCAAACCAGCTCTGAATTCCTCCCTGGGCAGTCTGAGCCAGGAGATCCTGCCACATCTGGGCCAGTTTTGGGGACCTGATGGTCCTGCCCCTTCCATCCACAGTGGTGACTCCTGCTCTGTGCCTTGTGAGTGGTGGTGTTTAAACCCAACGCTCATCCTTAGGTGAATTAGGTTAAAGCTTGATTTGTGAGCCCACAACAGAATAAAGGGGATTTACCATGAGCACAAAATGTAGCTTTTTCTGTCAGGACAAGGAAATGAGTTTATGAAGTTCTCATCTTGCATAAAACATAGGGAATTCTGAATTTTCTCCTTGACAAGCTGTTGGATCCATTGCTCAGAACATGCTGGTGGAAGGGAGATGGGTCATTGCTCTCCTAGGAAGGGCTCTGATGAGTTTTACAACCGTTTTTCTGCTTGAAACATTCATTTATTGCTATTGCTGACATAAATAGTGCTGCTTTCCTTGCTTGGCACAGCAAAAACATTTCCTGGTAGGGCAGTAACAGATTCCTAGAAGGAATTGGGCTGTGTTGGGAACACCTCATGTCCCTTCCCTGTTTGCACAGGAGAATGGTGCAGGCAGTGGGGAGTAATTAGGATTGATTCCTGCTGTCTCAGTCACACACATGGATTCTCCTATAATTGAGAGAGATTCCACTGATGGAATTGAGCTGATTAGCCTGAACAAAATAATGTTGCATCCACATGCATCCTGCCTCCTTGTAATTAGAATTGTTGGTCTTCCAAGAACAACTGAGAGCAGAACACTGGGAACTGAAGGACTCTATTGATATGTCATAAGACACAGTTCCTTTTCCAAAGGCTTCCAGTCTAAAAGGAAAATTAAAAGGTAAGAATACCAAGAGGGAAAGAAGGAGGGTACACAGTTTGTTGAGATTATGACAGGACAGTAGAAGTGGGTAGGATGAAGATGTCCAGGGTCTCTGATCCTGCATTGTATCCACTGCATTACATTAAATGCCTTTTCAAGCCACTGTAGTACAGGCACCTTTTAATTAATTTTTTTTTTAAGGCTGTGTGCCTTTAAAAGCAAAAATAAATCTACTTGTAAAGGGGGACTGCAGAGATGTCAAACACTCCTGCAGGTGCAGCCATCCCTGCATGATGTCACCTTGGTTTGAAAATTAGCAAACTGTCAGTGGCTACATAATGGAAACACACAAGATTTGACATTTATTTGCAATTTACTGCTCAGGAAGATGTTAACAAATCTCCTTTTTTACCCTGAATGGCACTGTCCTCAGTCCTGGACAGGTGAAATCCCATTGCAAACCTCCTTAAAAGAAGGATTTTTTTTTTGTTGTTCTTCCTGATTTATTGAGGTATTTGATAGGTTTATGGCAAAAGGAGCTCTGCCATCGCACATTTACATAAGCTCCTTATGTCAGACAATACCTTTGTTTGTTCCTGAATACACCATGTATTTTTCCTCCATGTTTAAATGTAGATTCACATTTAGGGAGGATAAAAGGGCTGGAAATGAAGCGGTTCCTGAGTTAACCACAGCACCTTTTTTCAATTAGCTATGAATTCACACATTATAATAATCCCTGTTTTGAGACCATTCCATGTAAATTGAAGATTATAAGCAAGAATGCTGAGTACTGCACTTCTCCCCCACCCAATTACTGATTTATCCTCTGAATCTTTCCATGTACCACCTTTTGACTTGAATCTAGTTCTGCCTTTACCTCACTAAGTCTCCTAAATGTTACACACAGACAAAAAAATTCTGGGCACTGATTTTAAAACAGTTTTTTTTTTGGCAAAATGCTTCTGTTCCTATCAGCACCTGGGATTCAAAATTCAGTATGATGAACGTTAGAGCAAGCCATATAATGAGCAGCTGAAGGAATGGGATATAGTTCCCTGAGGACATTTTTATTTTGTCAGTATTTTCAGGAAAATGCTCACACTGAATTTACTCTGAATAGGAAAAGGAGTTTACATGCAACACCAGTCTGTGTATCTGTTTTGGTTTAAGTCTGAGCAATAAAGGCAAAAATATGTATTTGTTAGAAGATACTACTTAATAGTCATGGCTTTATAGAGCCCTGTGGAGGGGAATAATGCTCTGCATCATCTCAGCTTTCTACTTTGCCAGTTTATTTCTTTTCTGCATTCAGACAGCTTTTGTTGGTGCAGCTGTAGACTAGAGACTGTCTTTGCATCTCCTGCCTGCTGCACGTGAGGCTGCCTGGGTTGGGCAGTGAGGTACAGCCCTGAGGCAGGAAAAAAACCCCAGCAGACGCAGGATACTTGTTCCAGTTGAAGAGAGATCCTCATGGAAACCAGGGAGTGTCTTTGTGTGAGGAGGACTTGAGGAATCAGCACAAGCCATGGGGAGGGGATGTGACTTGGACTTTTTACATGGGCAGATTGTGGTGGCTCAACAGGGAATGGCTTTAAACTAAAAGAGGAGAGATTTAGAAGTGGTATTAGGAGGAAATCCTTCCCTGTGAGGGTGGGGAGGCCCTGGCACAGGTTGCCCAGAGAAGCTGTGGCTGCCCCATTCCTGGAAGTGTCCAAGGCCAGGCTGGACAGGACTTGGAGCAACCTGGGCTGGTGGAAGGTGTCCCTGCCCATGGCAGGGGGTGGGATGAGATGATGTTTAAGGTCCCTTCCAACACAAACCATTCTATGATTCTCTGTCTCTGCTCTCTTCCAGGTGTCTTGCTGACCTGGTTGTGTGTCCCTGGCATCTGCTGCAGATGGACAGTAGGATGTTTCTCCCATGTCCTGCAGGCAGTGCTGTTGGAAAGACTCAGGTCACTTTGTGCACTCAGTGACACAAGGAGCTCTGAAATCACGAAGAACTGCACATAATAAAACACCTCCTTCATCTTGTGCCCAGCTCTGCTTTCCCAGTCATTGGTACTTTTTCTCAATCTCTATTTAATGTCAGCTTCATCTGTTTTAATTCACTCCAATACTCCAAAGCAGAAGCAGCTGAAACACCTATTTCTGCAATTAGTGCAATCTTGCTCCTGCCTGATAATCTTTTCTCCAAGCTGCTGCCTGCTACCAGAAGTGCTCCTACAAGAGATCTATTCCTTCAGTTTAGTTCAGGATTACTGAGAGCAATTTAACCTTCAGAAGCAAATACTGATGGAAAAGTACTATGTGATTCCATTTTCAGATGAAGGCAGTAAGGTAGGGATAGTAGAACACCAGATTTCACCTTTTCTGTACTGAATTTAGAGGTCATTATCTAATACTATTAGGTGATAAAAAATTAGGTATTACTTATTACTATTAGGTAATAAAAACCTGTCTGTTCATCACAGGGGTCTGTTCTGTTCTGTGCCATAATGCTTTTCTTGTAAATTCAGTGGTTATAGTGATGTTCTGTGCTGATCACTCCAAATCTTTGTATCTTCTCCAGAATGAGAGGATGGAGGAAAGAGCTTGTGCATCCTGTAGGTAAGGACAGAAAAATTGGCATCATCTCATTTTTGTGAAGGAAAGGTCTTCTCTGTGTTTTGTTTTGTGCCCACATGTCCCCTTTGTCACTGCTATCTATACTAAAGGTCTAATGAGTGTGGATTGATTTATTTGGGAAGCCCTCCCAGGGATAATTGCCCAGATTGCAAACCATGTCTCCTTTTCATGAGACTCCTTCCACAAGACCTATGAATAGGAAAGGGTTTTGGTTTTATTTACCTCTGACTGTGCAGAGCAGCAGAAAATGAGCCTTGAAGAATCCAGCTTCAGACCAAAAGAGTTTGTGTTAGTTTAAAAACCTGGGATCCTTTCATGGACCTGAACACATGGCTTGGTGCTTCCAAAGGAAATGATACCTTGTGTGTCACTGCAGCATCACTCACTGACTGGACAGTGACACATCTCATGGGTTTGCCCAAGTCCCCTCTCTGCCAGTATGAGGAATTTGCTGATTTGAACTGGGAGGTTATTACAGACACATAAATAAACAGCAGCATCTGGTATCAGCCCAGCACCAGAAGACAGACTATGCTGGTGGTCATTGCTGTGGAAGAGCTCGTGGTGCTCTGGCACCAGGAGAGGGCACCAGAAGCCCTGACTCTACCCCAGTGAGTCCCAGGGCTGGAAGAGAGGAGGAAGTTTCCTACAAGGCAACAGTTTCTCTTCTGGGCATATTCCTTCATTCCCAGGTTCAGGACACCTCACGATCTGGCTTGGAATGACTGGAGCTTTAACCTCCAAGAGCTTGCAGCACCCTGTGTGAGCCGTATTTTTTTCCAGGCATTACTGAATGGACAAATATCCATACTGAGGATGCCATCCAGAGCTGGCATTAGGTAGTGCATTGATCAGCAGCTTTAGTACAGAGCTGAAGGTATCCTTGGGAGGAAGAGGTGACAATCCCACTCTTACCACCAAGGTGGGAGGTTCATCAGTGCTGGAGAATTTCTCTTTCCCCCTGTGGAGATTGAGGGAATTGGCTTGTGATGTTTTGTTCTGTGTTTAAACGTTGCTGTCTGACTTACAGACTTTGAACAGTTTTAGGCAAATTTTGCAGCTGAATAAATAGGGAGGAAGCAGCAAGTGAACCAAGTGTGCTTGGGGAGCAGCAGAGAGAAGCTGCTTCCATTGATGGAAGGTGAGACAGGAAGCCCACAGAGGGATTAACCATCTCTTTTGACCTTTGTTGCAATCAGACATGTTTTCCTGGCCTGCTCCCATGAGTAAATGCATCCACCAGCTGCCTCTTGCAAGTTTGTTCTTGAAAGAAGTCATTGAGTCTCTTGGAGAAGTGTCTTGGCTCACAGACTGAGAGCATCCACAAAGGACTGGAGGTCTGAAAAACCAGTCTGATTTGCCAAGCACGGAACTAGAAGCACAGGCTTGGATGCTGTTTGTTATCCCAGATGAAATAACACACTTGGAATTATTATCTCCAGCCTCAGAGCATCGAGAGTTGCTGAATTATCTCAGGTGTCAGCTCACCTTCTCTCTCCAAATCACCACTGTTATCCTGGCAATTTTAAATCCTCAGGTCTTTGATCCTGCAACTTTAGGTTGGAGAGAGCTTTAAAATTAACTGGAGAAACATAAGGAATCTCTTAATGAAATATGCACCTTGTGCAGTTGTCTCTGGGTGTAACCAGGTGCCTCCTTAGGTAAAACCTTTGGTATTCAGCAGGCTGATGCTGCACATGCCTTACATGTGATTTCAGGAATTCCCAGCAGCAGCTTTCCTATGAACATTGCCATCCTAGGAATGCCTCTGTGCTGGGGCTTTGACTATCTGTGCTTATTTAATTTATCTGCAAAATAACATCCATATCTTTATTCAGCTCTGAAACTACAGAGGGATCCCCTGTCTACCTGCCCTCATTGCACACCGAGGATTCAGAACCTCAGCAGCCCTTCCACAGCCTGTTTCCATAACAACAGAAGAGGAAAAAAAACTGAAAAGTACTCACTAACAGCATGCAAGGCTGGTCCCTGTGGCCTCCAGAGGTGCATCAGGCTTCCTGAACCCCCCCAGGCTTGGAGAAGACCCCAGAGATTTCCCTTCTACCCCCACCAGCCCCTTCCCCCAGGTCCCACAAAGGAAACTTAAATTCTGTCCTATTGGGACTGAAACAGCAGCTCAGCTCTGTGGGTCCATATCACCACCCAGGAGGCTGATGCCTTTCAGCTCTATCAGTCAGTTAATTTTTATCCATTATCCCTTTGCTGTGCACCCTCTCTCACCCCTTCTCCCGAGGGCACTAATAGATTTAATTGCCCTGCACAGACTCTCCAGGACCCCCATTCCCACACCTGTCCCCTGGGGACCCAGGAGGTGTCTGGGACGTGGCACTGGTGTGGCTGTGCTCAGATCTGTCTCCCAAGGACCTGCCTCACCGAGCAGTGAGCTTTCACCAGTGCTATGGGCATCATGGAACCATAGAACAGAATCCCAGAGTGCTTTTGGCAGGAAGGGACCCTAAAGACCAGCCAGTTCCAACCCCCAGGGACACCTTCCACTAGACCGGGTTGATGCACCTCAGAGTCACACTCTGGGGACTCTTGTTCAGCTTTTCTTTGACCCCATCTCCTACTGCTCCTTACTTCACCTTCAGGATGCCTTGGACCTGATCCCCCATCTGGGGCTTGTCCTGGGGTCTGTCCTGACCCCCAGCCCCATTTGGGTGGGATGGGACAGAATGATGTTGCTCCAGGCAGTGTCCCCATTGGCACTCACTCATCACCTACCCCCATGCTGCTCCTGTTGAACCCTTTTTCTCTCTACATTCCTCTTAATTTTTAACATCCTCTTTTTTTTTTCACTTCCCCTCCTGTCCCTGATTTCTCATCCTGTGGAGAAAGCAACCCCAAACACCCATTATAATGTTACAGTACAAAAAAATAAAACAATTTCATGTTATTAAAAAAAAAAATGCAAAAAGAGCCTTAACCTATGAAACACAGCCCAATTGCTAACATTCCCCATTATGTTGCACTCTTTGTACCATCCTTTGCCTGAATTCTCTTTTGGAATGTTATCTCAGGAGTGAGCACACAGCCCAGCTACCACTGAACTTGGAGTCATTACTGCAACAGAAATAAAGATAAATTATTCTGCGAGCAAAACAAATCCTGTGCAAATTGGATAGCAAAAGTTGTCTCTCTGCAGCTTTAATTTAGGCCAGCTTTGTGTTTTTCTCCTGGTTCAGAAGTGGTTTGTTCACTTAATGAGGAGGGGTCTCATTCTGCTCACATGTCTCTGCTTCACAGAGGTATCACTCCCCTGCTCATCAGCATCACTCCTGATTTATACCAGCAGTCAAAACATGCTTGTCTTTTATTCTGTCATCTTTTTTTATCAATTCCAGCTTGTCTTTGCCCTTTTTGGCATCCATAACTCCAGAGGCACAAGTGAGAGCACTTATTGAGTCCAGGTGAAGAGGCAGCTGCCAATTAAAGCCCCGTTTTTCATTGTCATTCCTACACAGACAGAGACAACATTGTTGGAGCAATTCATCTTCTCCTCTCCTTGGGTCACACTCCAAGCCAATAACCTCATCAACATAAACACCCATAAGCCTTCCTTATCCTCTTCATCACAGTTAAAGCCATATTTTACTTTCTCTTGCCTTTTGGTGCTCTGCATGCTGAACTTGCACCATGAATTTCCCAACTGCCTTGCACAACTCATCACACTGACTTCCCAGGGAGTGGAAATCTGTGGCTTCTCACTTTTCCATAGAATCACCTTATTTTCTTTGGTGGGCCAAAGTAGCGTTTTCTGGGAAACATAAGCAAAGTTTTCCCTTGTCATGAAGAGCAACTTATTCTTAGGACAAAGATTAACTACATGTCTTGAAGGATGAATACTTGCTCTAAACCAATACCACAGGGAAAATATTGCCTGTTATCAGTTTCTAACAAGCTGATCCAGATCTCAACGTATTTCAAAGAGACAGCATATTTCATATTTAAGACTATTCCATTTTGTAGCTACATTAGTCAATTAATATGTTAGTAACCATAATAGGTGCCCCCAGGGGTTTTCTGGTGCACTTGGCTTTATTACAGTGGTATTTAAACCCAGCCTTGGCTGAGTGGTCTGTGACCACATCTAGATCAGCTGTGCTTTAAAAGAGGCTTTGTCAGCACAGGGCTTGTCACAGTGCTCAAAACTCTCTCTGGAGATGCACAGCCATAAATATGCTGCAGCCTGCTCAGTATTTTAAGTTCAAATAGCATCTTTGGATGAGAACACGTGAGTCAAAACACAGTAGTACCAGCATTTCTCACTGTTTTTTTTTTCCCAGAGAAGCACAAAGCTGTCTGAATCACTGGCAGCATTCACACCTTCAGCCACTGCTTTGAAGATTTCAGGGACTTTTTTTTTTATTTGAAGACATGATTTTTTTTAATTTCTCTCAGCTGCTCATGATGAACACAACTCATTATTTCATTTTACACTTTGAGGTCAAACATTAAAAGTGCTCAAGTGTTTAAGGTAAGTCAGTACTGTCTTCTCCTTAAATATATCCTATAATCATATGATAATCATAATCAAATATATATGATTGAAAATTTGAGTGGGTTTTTAACTCATTAAAGATTTTTAACCAGCACTACTAATATTTAAATTAAAGGTTAAATACTATTTAAATGAAAAGTCAAATAACATTAAACAGTCTTTTGTGCATCCCTTGTATGTGATACCTGCCATCAACATGTCACCTTTGGACACGTGGTGACACCTTTGAGGCCAACCCAAAGTGTCAGATAAAGGGGACACGGTGACCTATCTGTCCTGTAATGGATATATATCCATCTCCAGCCCAAGCACAAGAATAAACTGACACATCAGCCCCCAAATCTTGCCGACTCATTGGGCTTTCAGCTGCTTTTTCTGAGAGCCTGAGCTCGGAGATGTGCCAGAGTGCATTGGTGACAGGGTAAATTAAATTCCACAGCGTCCTCCTGCCCATCTGGAAACAGCAATTCAGGCTGTTTCCCATTGACCTCACAAGATTAATTGGCAGTTGATAGCCTTTATATTCTAATTTTCCACCCAAGGGCCCTGTTGTATTTCAACTGCTGTGCCTGAAGAAAGGCATCTTCATGTGGAATGAGAACTTTTATGAGTGGAAAAATTCTGATCAGAGGAAGTCCTGCCTAGTTTGGAATCTTTTGTCTCTTCACCCCTTCTTACTCCTGCTTTGGATAGACAGGTTAGTTTAGAGGGATTTCCTTTTTCAATGGCTTGTGTGGAGAGATTTTGGCTTTACTTGTGCTGCAGTTGCATAATTTAACATCCTTCTCCTTATTTTCAGCCAGTCCAATCTCTTGGCAATAAGAACAAAATTGTCAACAAATAAGTTTATATGACTGACTATTGCAAGAAGAGAAAATACAGTCTTTTGGTCTCTTCCACAAATTAACCAGTGAATCCTGTAATATTTAGATTGGAATGAGATGTAATCACGTAGAAAGAAGTAAAATTTGAAACAGTTTTTTGTTTTATTTATAGTTTGAAACAAAATGGTAACTTCTTAACCCTTCCTGCTTCCCCTCCCAAGAAAGTCTGTAAGGCTTTTAAGGTATTCCTTGGCACAGGGAAGGAAACTCATTCCAGCAAAGGTAAGAGAAATATAAACAGTTTGGGTGTTCACAGCTTGAACAGAGGATTGAATATATCTTTCTAGAAGCAATTCCTTTTAGAAAAGTTCCTTTGGTGCATTGTTGATTACTGTCATCATGGCAGAATGATGCCTGGCTTGCATTCCTGCCCAGAGGTTGAATGTTGGCAGGGGTATTTCTTTATCCAGCAGTGGGAAAAAGGATGTGTGGGACTCCTCAAGTGAGAATATCTGTTTATCTGTGATCCTGGACCTTGGAGGAGGTTGGTTTTGTCAGCACTCAGTGAATGCATTGCAGAGAAATGTATAACCAAATCGAGGTGTATTGGATCTGCAATTTTTTAATCATTATGCACGTGTGATACAAGTGCTTTTAACTCCCAAATGAGGCAAGACACTTTTAAAATGTACTTTTGGTTGTGCATTTCACTGCTTTAGCAAGTTTTACAGAGTCGCTGCCAGAGAAACATGTGTGAGCCCAGCAGAAAAAAAAGCAGATGGCAGAAGGACTGAGAAAGCATTTTCACCAAAGCTGAAATTTGGGAGCTGTTAGAGATGATGGAAACGTACACAGGATGAATTTTCAGCCTTATGAACTTCAAGGAGCTGGAAGTCAGCTCAGCATGGACTCCCTGGTAAATCTGTGTTGTTAAATCTGTGTGTACCAGGGCTCACCTGCATGAATCCCAACACAGGTGAGTTGGACAAAGGCCTTTCCCTGGTTTTGCTTCCCCTCAGTGCTGGATTTAGCCAAACTGGGATGCATGATTAAGGTGTTGATTTCTGAGGGAGCATGTCACCTCTCTGAGGAACCTTTTCAAGCCCTCATAGCTGTTGTCACAGGACTTTTTCTGCTCCATAGTGCAGAGCTGGGCCATGTGAGCAGGACTAAGGGTGACAGAGCAGGATAAGCCTGCAGAGCCTGGTGCAGCTGTAGTCAATTCACAGCTGGACAGGTCCCAAAAGTCAATTCACAGCTGGACAGGTCCCAAAAGTAGTTCCTTTTGCTGACAGGACTTGGTTTAATTGGTTTCTTTTGAGGTCACCTTTGTGCATCCTTGGCTCATTCCAGGGTCCTGTTGGCCTGGACTCTGTGCTGAGCTGGGCTTTTGTCCCTGCTGGGCATCAGCCAGGGCTGCAGCACAACCTTTGTGACCAACCAACATGAATTTCTTTTATCATTCATCCCTGATTCAATCCCTGATTCAATCCTTTTTTCTAGAGCTAAAAAGCATTCTTAAGAAAAACATCCAGTCTTGGTGCCGTAATGGCCCGTCACGAATAACTTACCACAACTAAGAAAAATTTGCCAAAGGGTTAATTAAATTCACTGTTTAGAAGAAAGAGATCACTGGTTCTTGTTATACTTTGTTATACTTTATCAGCTGGATAGAGGAGCCCTCCTTTGCAAACATCTGTTTGCTCTGGGCCCACAGACAGGGATCTAATGAGCTCTTAACCTCCTCCTTGGTGAGTTATCCTTGCAAGATACACTGTCCAATTCTGCAATTTTTTTTATTTTTTTTTTCTTGACCTATATATTTTATACCTGTTTCATATGCTCTGCTTATTCAGCTATGGATTTTGTAGCCCTCAGATAGATAAGGTTCATCCTATGGCTCTTAAACCCCTCTCAGACTTATGTCCCACTCAGAGTAGAGGTTCTTCATAGGGATTCAGATGTTATGACTTGAATTCCTTGTTCCATCATGTTGCATTTACTGGCTGCTCTTCCGAGTGTTGGAAGAATTTATCCTTTTAATTTACATACTGAAAAAAAATGCTAAGTTTTGCCTGCAAACTTTACTGAAACTATAACTGTGTGTCTTCATACCTTAAGGTGTAATTCTGATCATTCTGGTAATCCCCAAACTTTAAAGGGACTCTTTTATTTCATTGTCATAAGAATGGAATTTTTGACTCACAATCTTGTCTTTGTGGCAATATTTCCAGTATTTACTGAGTGATGCTTATTTTTAATAAAATCTCCTGGGTTTTCATTATATATATATATATATCAATGTTGAAGGACAAGACAAAAGTATGCCTGTTTTTACTGTGTATTTTCCCAATTATTTTATCTGTATTCACACTACTAATTATTTTTCTCATTGAATGTCTTGTCTGAAGGACATTGAAGAGAGATAAATCATTTATGTACTCTGTTATGGGAGAATTTGCCAACATTTTTAAAAGAAATCTTATGCTGTTGGTCAAGCTCTTGCTTCCCTGCTTGCATTAATAATTTTGTATAACTGCTCACAGTCTGACTGTGCAAAAAAAAAAAATAATTGCTGTAATATACAGTTATTTGTGTGCTGTTGTTTCCCAAGCCCTCCAGTCTTCAGATAACTTTGTCTGTCTGGTAGAATTTAAAAGCAGCCTGAGATGTAATTGGAAAATGTGTATCATACCATGTAGTATTTAGAAGCAAATTGTCTGGGCTGAAATTGCTGATGCAGGTGACCTATTGAACACCCTGCAAGCCACCAGTCAGATTAAATTGGGAAAGGAATGCAGGGAGCACCAACTGGTTCAGCAGAAACCCATCTAGTGGTTTGGGTTTTTATGTGGATTTTAATGCAGGTTGTTGTAATAAAATCAGTTCATTATATGGACACAAAAAAATGGAAGAATACAAATGATAGCATTAGCCAGGCCCAGTGTTTGTCCCTGTCTTAGAAGAGTATTGTCATTTCTTCTTCTCTCATGAAAACCAAATGAAGCCTTCTGCAATCATTTTGTTCATGTGTCTGCACAACTTGGGAGGGGGGTCCCTGGTAATTCTGATTTAGCTGTTCAGAACTGTGACTGCTTGGTTTCAAGGGTAGCTGGAATAATTCTGTAAATGTTTGTTGTTATCACAATCCAAATGGGTTTGATTCTCAGCTGGAAAATGCGCACAAACCATTTTTTACAATACTTGTTCTTATTTTTGTATGGGGAAGTTTAGATAATTAGGTTGTGTTACATCAGCATAGGGTTTTGGCAGTAGAAATTTTATGGAAATTATGGCAGTTGACTTTCACAGAAAGAAAAAAAAAAAAACACCACAAAGCATTTTATTCAGCAGTTGGTGAGCAATAGGTCTCATCTGCATCACTGGAAAAACAGGACTGTGCTCATGGATTATCCAGGCAAGGGCTTCATTCTATATATCCCACCTCTGCACTAGGCAAGAATAAGAACAACTGTGAGGATCTTGTTGCTGATGTTTTGTCCAGTGAGTAGCAGCAATTGTTCAGGAAATAGGAAATCTTTATTCCTGGGCCTCTTTTAATCTCTTCCACAAATGAATGAGATCAATGCCATTGTCCTGATGTGAGTCACAATTCCATCTCACTAAATATTGTGCCTTGCTCTGTCTGGGCTCTGTGCCAGTTCTGTGCAGAGACCAAAGATATGTTTTCAGATAGGAGTTTTCATGTGGCACTTGCTTTTCCTTATAAATGTCCTTGTTCCATTGTGTGGCAGAGGCCTGGGCTGGCATTGCTCTGCCACTCTGCCCTGGGAGGGTGGGGAGGCCCTGGCACAGGGTGCCCAGAGAAGCTGTGGCTGCCCCATCCCTGGAAGTGTCCAAGGCCAGGCTGGACAGGGCTTGGAGCAACCTGGGCTAGTGGAAGGTGTCCCTGCCCATGGCAGGATTGTTGAAATTAGGTGATATTTAAGGTCCTTTCACCATTCTCTGACTCTTGTGGATGGTGCTGTGCAGGGTTAAGAGTTGAACTTGATTATCCTTGTGGGTCCCTTCCAGCTCAGCACATTCTGATTCTGTGATTCCTGCACAGCCTTTCTCTTCAAATTAATGTTTTAGCTTCATCCCAGGGACTGGTACCTGGATAACTGGGCAGGCTACTCAAGGAGAAGGTGTCTTTGGTAGAATGACCAACTAGACTGACGTGGCACATCTCTGCTTTCAATACTTGTGTGTATTTGAAACCTGTGCTGTGGAGTTCTGCTTTGGAGTGTTGCATCTGGGAATGTCACCACTGCACAGTGCAAAAATCAAACAAACAAACAAAGGAAACCAAAACCCAAAGCAAACCAACCCAAAACTAAAACCTGTGATGGCAAAGGTCTCACTTAACAAGCAATGACCTCAAAGATAACAAGGTACAAAGTTGTTCTTATTTGCATTGGATGTTCATTCAGAAAGAAGCTTTCTGGGCAATTTCTAAGACCTTTAGTGTATGTTTGAAGGAAATATTCTATGAATTATATTCTATGTGGAAGGTGTCCCTGATCACGGCAGCAGATTGGAGCTGGAGGATTTTTTAAGTCCTCTCCAACCCAAACTGTTCTATGATTTTGTGAAAGAACAGGAACAGTCTGTAGTGACACTGGTGGAGATCAAGCCTTTCTTCCACAAATTCTATAATGAAGAAAGGGCTCAGTTTTGCCCCAGGGTGGGTCCAGTGAATCTTTGATTATTTTCTGCTTGATGAAATACGTTCTCCAGAGCTCAGTCTGTCTGTCCTGGAGCAGAGTGCAAACTTGTGTGCAGCTTTCTGGTACAGCTGGGAATTAAACCTAAATCCCCATCTCCAGGCTGAGCTCTGTTATCTCCTGCTGTGCCTGTTTTTCAAGGAAAAGAGACCACAGCCTCTTTTTTGAAGGAAATGTATAGTTCTTACAAGCTGGCCATGGGATAACATGGGTCAGCCTACTCTGTGACTTGTTTTTCATCCTCATCTTCGGGTCTGAACCTCACCATGGATGAATCCCCTTGCCTAACTTGGGTCTTTCAGATTCACTGTGATATTCTTCCTCCTAAGTCAGTTTTGTGGAGTTGTTTGTATTTTAGATTTATTAATTTTTTATGTAGACCTCGCTGCTTTCTTCCAAAAGAACTGCAGGAAACTAACTGGGAAATAAGAACCAAATATTTCCCTGAATTTGATCCTAAATCTACTAGTGTTTTGCACATTAGACAGGCAGCTCACTGTATTTTGGTGTCATATTTGTTATTATGGATTAGATCAATTGTCTGGCTGCAGGAGCAAACCCTCCCCTTGTAATGCACTTAGTCAGTTGTGAAATCATGTACTCAGTGGTGGGAAAAAAGGAAAAACCTCCATAGCCCCTCCAAGCAATCAATTTATGCCCTGAAGCATGAGATTTGATTACCATTGTTATTATCTTAGCTTGCATAGTTACAAATGTTATTAGCAGTCATAAAATTATCCAGCCTTAAAAAAATTAGATTAAGAAAAAGAATCCCAGCATTTCACTCCAGGTTCTTCAGAACCTAAATTCCTGGGATTGCTTCAAACTGCGAAAAGTGATAGTTCCTTTAATTCATTTGAGATTTGCTGCCCTTTGATCCCGTGGATTTCTCCTGTATCCTCATTAGGAAGGGACAGACGAGCATTTTCTGGCACTTTTGTAGTTTCTCTCTGGTCAAGACCCATCTAACTTTCACCATTTCAAAGCTAAGTGTTGATGAGGTGTGCTCAGATCCATGTTTAATAAGCCATTAGTGGGATATGCATCACCCTCTCTCTCATCTCTGTTTTTTCCTTTGTGGTTCCTGTGAACTCAAAGTTTCTAATGCAGCTTTGTGCTTCTCAAGCTACATCTCAGCTGGCATAATTTAAATATTCTAAAAATTCCATAGTTAATGAAAATACTGTGAAATGTTGCAGCAGGGTATCATCTAAAACCCCAATTTTGACATGGCAAAATTACCAGTTGGCATAAAGGCAATTATTTTAGCCATTTAATTTGTCCAGGACCAAAACAGATTCCCAGAAGCTTGTCCTATTCTTAAGAAAAAAATCCATGTCAAATTGTGGTCCTTGATATTCAAATACATCCTTATTTTTGCATATTCCACCTATTCAGAAAATTGCAGCATCTTTATTAACGAGAGGTGGTGGTGGGAGACGTGCTAGCAATTACCAGCAAATTAATTTTCTCTGAAGAAAATCTGGCCAATCTGTTCTTTTGTCCTGAGTATTTCATGTATCTTAAATGGCATTTAGAGTACAATTGGGAATCTTCTGAGCCTGCCATCAGACTCTGGAACTGGGTTTAAAATGGTAGGTGTGTCTTGAGGGAGGATGTGAATCAGGTAACAAGTTACAGTTTGATCAGCACAAACACACCCTCTATTCCTTCTGATTTCTTCAGAAAACTCCTGAGATAAATATTCTGAGGGTTTTTCCTCACACTTGGTTTGAGACAATATTACGCATTTAGCATGTATTTTAAATATGTAATCAGTACTAGCCTAGAGAGATTTAATTAATTTTTCCAGTGTTTCTCGCAGTGTTGCTCTCTCCTTCTCACATTAAGTAGTGGGTTTGATGAAAAGGCTCCTTGATTTTCAGCAGGAAATCCCAAAATAGAGAGCAGTTTTGTGGAGACACAGAGAGGACCTAACTGAGCTTCTCTGTCTTTATTTTTGTTCTGTGCAGCCTGAAGTGCTGCAACATTTGTCCTATTTCATCACCCGATGAAATCTGAAGCACAGTGGATTATATCTATTTACCCTTTACTTAAGGCAAACCCTATTCTCAAATAGATGTGGTTAGAGCCATGTTTTGTTATGAACATATTTTATTTTGGAAGTGTGGAGCAGCTTTTGGTAAGCTGAGGTACTTTGACTTCTCCGTCAGCTGGTTTCCCAGTGGAAGGAAAACTTTCTGCCTGATTCTGTGTGAAAAACTCAAACCATTTTATGGTTTCCATATTATGGGCTGAAACCTGGAAAGGTGAGGAGGCCCTGGGGAAAATCATGTTGGCAGAGAGGATCTAAAAGTTGGGCCAGCAGGGAAATGAAAGTCTAAGTGGTGGCTGCATTTTGCAAGCCCAGCTTCCCTCCGTGGTGTCTGGGATGGGGATGTGGAGGTGTAGGGATGGGCAGCCTGGGAAGTTGGCTTTGGCAGCAGTCCTGCCTCGAGCAGTCACTGGAGGTGAATAAATTCTTGTCCCTCTTCTTTATGTCAAAGATCAACCTGGAAACTCCTGGTCCTGCTGAGGCATCCAGGAGGGTGTTGGCCAGGAGTGGGGAAGAGTCATCGTCCCCATTTTTCGTCCTCTTGGCAGTGGCAGGAGGGGCAATGCCAGCTCTCCCTGGCTTTTCCCAGCTCTGTTATCTCAGCTCCCAGACAAGCAGCTTCCCACCCTTGGTGTCTTCAGCTGTTGCCAACGCTCCAGTGAATCTCCAGTCCCCTCTGGGTTTGAGTGGATCTCTGATGGTCTGTTGGTGCCGGGTCAAATGGCTTTTCAACACCTCTGCAGCCCTGACACACTCGAGACATTCCTCTCCAGCTGATTCCCTGTCCATTACTTCTGAGATTTCCCCTGCACGGGGGCACAGGGCTGTTGCTTAGCTCTTGGTTGCTTTGGGAAGCAATGTGCTGTAAATGTAGCCTTTTACTGTCTCTGCACGAAACAGTAAGTCAATTCAGGATTTGGCCGCGAGGGCAGGATTCAAAAGGAGAACTCCCATTCCCTCCGTGTGCTCTGGGCTGGGTCTGCACCACACAGAAATCCGGCTGCCCAACTTCAGAGCTTTCTCAGCAACCACAGCACGCTTTCCATGTTTTGCTCCACGCATTTGGGGAGAAGTTTGGCATTTATGTCAGATCAAATTCACTTAAACACAGATTAATATGAAAATTATATCTGTGACTTGCCTTTCTTTGCATGACTGCAAACATACCATTGTTTTAACAGTTTTGCATTTACTTTCTGTAAATATATATTAAATTATTCTGCTCTTTACCCTTCCAGTTTTCAGATTTTTTTTTTCTTTTACTACCATCTTTATAATACCTTTCCTTAAATTTATTTATTTAATTCCTGACCAAAAAGTAAGCTCACCTGCTTAAATCTGCTAGAGATAAACATCAGTTGGCCAGCACATCAACAAATTCTGACTGCCACTGTCCAAAAAACGTTTAACCCAAATGCTGATAATCCCCGTGAGTGTTGCTGTGATTCGGTAGGGTGGGTTTATGGTTTAATGTCTGTGAATGTTACTTTGTGATTATTGCTCATTGAATTAGGCAAAGCTCAGAGAAAAGCAAAACACCCAAAGGTCATCAGCAAGACAGAATCGTCTGAGAAGTCCGAGGCCTCATGAAAATGATTATGTCTGACCTTCCCCACCTCTCTGCAAGGAGTGCTTAAGACAATGACTGGCAGATTTGTGACGACTGTCTTCACCAATCACTTAAAAATTTAGCCCATTCCACCCAGGGATCGCTGTGGTGAACCACACACAGGCACAGTCCGAGCGCTCAGGCGCACACATCAACCTGATCTGGGCTTGTGGTCATGGAGAGCACACACGGCAAATGTTAGGAGGGGGTGCTAGAGAAAAAAAAAAAATAAAGAGGAAAAGATGGATTTTTCAGAGGTGTGGATGTATGAAACACCGGGTGTTGGGATGATTGGTACACGGGAGTTTAGAGGGGGAGAGCTGTGGGGCAGGAAGGGCTGGAGTTTTCCGAATTTTCATCCTTTCCTCTGAAAAGCAACGACACTTCTGCACCCCAGGGAGGGCTAAGCCGGGGCGGGGGCCAGTCTCTTCCCTGGCAGCGCCTCTCCTCTCCTTGACCGGCTTTTGGTGACCACCATGACGAAGCGACAGCATCCGAGGGTCCTGCCGGGGGCAGTGTCCCCCAGCTCGACCATTCCTTTATCCTCCTCCCGTTGTGGTTCTGGGCTGGCCGGCACCCGGAGCGCCCCTCCCGCACCTGCCCGGGGCGCGGGACATCCCCGCGGGCGGGGGGCGGGCAGGGGCTCCCTTTCCTCGCTCCTTCCCTCCGCGATTCCCGGTCCCTCCCGCCATCGCCAGGTGCCTCCCGGAGGAGCGGCGGGCGGTGGCTCCTTGGTGCCGGCTCTGGCATCGGGCAGGTGGGATCCGGAGCGGGGTCGGGGCGGGGGTGGGAGATGCTCGACCCCCGGGGGAGGCGGCAGCGCTTTGGGGAGCGCGGGGCTCGTTGCCATGGCTCCCTGTAAGCTCCGCCGGAGGAGATAGCGATGCCAGTCACGGAGGGACCCTCTCCCTCCTCGTGGGTGTGGAGCGGGGCTGGGTTTGGGGTGGTTGGTGCTTGCGTTGGGTTTTTTCTCCCCCCTCTCCCTCCCTCCC